>NW_028270175.1:27491524-27701524 GCF_037043375.1 Chiloscyllium plagiosum | reverse complement strand
ACACTGTGAGGATTTTATGATTCTTCTCTCAGCCCCACTATTTATTCTATGGTGCAGAGGAGCATGTGGACCATGGGGTTTATGGGAGATTGCAGGCCCTGTTGATCAATTTAGAAATGTGTTTTTGTTCTTTCAGGGAGAGAGCACATAGTATCCACTAGCACCCTTAAAGCTTTCAGAGAGAGGTGGGCACTTTAGGGGGTGGGGCACATTATCTTCTCCACCAACCCGATTAGATTTAGTTCCTTCCCTCGTTGCTCCCAGCTTTTGGTTGTTGGTCCATTGTAAATTGGGTGATGAGAAATGACAGAACAGTGCTGGGTTCTTTTGGGGTGATGGGCTGTATAAAGGATGGGGAAGAAGATTGTGTTCTTCAGTGTTTGCACTTTGTTAAAGTGGTATTTTTGCTGATGGGTCTTTTTTTTAAAATAGGCAGCTTGTCATATCCCCAGTGAAGAGTTGATATTTGGAAAGAGGAAGGTATAACCTGTTGTTTGTGGTAAACTAGATTTTCAATAGAACCCTTGTAAACCTCCCAAAGTCCCTTGCTGCCTGCTTCAATGAGTAGATAATGACCTGTTAAACATGCCTCGTGTGTGGTAAGACATTCTATGTTCCTGTGTGGAATAAATCCTTGAACCTCCCTTCATTTTTCTAGTGATCCTGAGTCTGTTCCCCAGTCATATCTGATGGTAGCTGCTGCCAGAGTTTATTTGATTTCTGCAGGCCAGGCTGTGACCCTTCTTAGCCATAGAGAAAGACACTCACACCTAGTCCACTGTCAGACAGAGTGAGACTGGAGGGGGACTGGCAGTGGGGTATACAGGATACTGACTTCGTACTGTAAATGCTGAATGTAGTCAGGCATCCCAAAACCAGTGTGAATTAGTCCTGGTTGGCTCACACTTAATTGCTATTTGTCCAAACCCCTCAATGACATTCCAGTAGCTCTCAGTGGGATATACTCTATTTCTTTTGTATTTTTTAATTTTGCTCGCAAAAGGTGAAAATTATTGATGTGTGTCAGTCTGCTTCAGCCCCTGAGGATTGAAGAGATGGGAACATACCGTGAACCTGGCGTGAAGGATTTCTAATGTTGAATATAAACAATCAAACAAAAAGCTCTCCTCTTGTACTGTTCATAACTCTAAGTCAGATCCGGTGAATATAAAACAGCCTGTAAGCAAACTTGGTTTTTGCCTGGAATGGCAAGTTCAAATGTACTAACCGGACTTGGCATGATGAGATTAAATGGATCTTGTGCGCGATGTATTGGGCGTGTGTGTGAGTGCAGAGCACAGAATTGTTCACAATGTGTCACTAATTGGCATTCTCATTCTTAGGGCAATGAATAAAAGAGAATGTTGACACTGGGCACTGCATGACCCTGACTCTGGGGTTAGTATTCGACCGTGTGAGGGCTGCATTACTCTCACATCTACAATCCCGAGCTAAGTGGGCAGTTCATGGAAAGGCAATGCTGAAGGAGCTTCCCTGTAGATAACCAGAGCAGGGGGTGTCCTATTACATAGAGTCATAGAGTATAACCGCATGAGAAGTGGCCCCTTGGTCCATCATGTCTATTCCAGTCATCAAACGCCTATCTACTCTAATCCCATTTCCGAGTACCTGACCCATGGCTTTGTAGATATTTTCCAATCAACTTGTTCAGAGATGTCATTACACACCTCTGGAGCAGGTGGGACAAGATATCAGGCTTCCTGACTCAGAGATAGTGACACTACCACACATCATAAGAGCTCTACCCACAGTCTTGTATCCTATGGTGCTTCAAGTGCTCAAAATAATGCTTAAATGTTGTAATGGCTTCTGCCTCTCCCATCCTTTCAGATAGGGAGCTCCAGATACCCACCACCCCATGACTAAAAAGAATTCTCCTTAAATCCCCTCCTGCCCTTTACTTTAAGTCCATGACCCTGTGGTAATTGATCCCTCTAAGGGGAGCGCACCTTCTGCTGATTCAGCTGGGCTGTTTACTCCCTTTTCTTGTGTTTCCTTGAAAGGGATAAAAGAAAACCTGTCTCTTGCCCAGGACGCTGTCTTTTCTTCCATCATGTTCTCAGTGTGAGATAACTTGGAGTAGATTACGGTTCACTTTTCAGTGCATTCCTCTCATTTAACTCCATTGCTTTGAAGCTTTCTTGACACCTTATCAGGTGTGACATTCCAGGCTCTCTCTCTCACTCTCTCTCTCTCTCTCTCTCCCTCCTTCTCACATGAGACAGCCACTCAATTCACATTCACAGTAGCTTTGGCTATATCCTTCCTCTTTGAAAGAAACACATATTGGAAATAAAATGCAATATATCCATTGGTGATCTGTGGTTATGACTAATGATCATGAAAGTTTCAATATAGGAGAGCATTAGAAACATGCAAAATGCTGTCTGTGCTTTGTAATCGGAACAGCTGATCCTGGCATCTTCAACTGAGGAGGAGTTGCTCTATTATGACTGTGAAGAACAGTCATACCAGACCTCAAATGTTCCAAATCCTGCTGATTTTCTGCATACTTCTCCCTTGTTTGTTTCCGATATGATGTCAGCTCAGTTGCGGTTAATGGTGAGAGATAACACACTGATCACCCTTTGTGTTCAATCTTCACACAGGAGTGCGAGTCAGTCCATGTCACTCAAGACAACCGTCCATCATCTCAGACGCCTCAATGCTTGAGGGTGAAAGATCGTCCACACCGAGTGACATCAACTCACCGCGACATCGGACGCACTCGCTATGTAATGTAAGAAACTCTTGTGGGATGGCTAATCTATTCTGACTTCAATTCTCGGGCTATAAGCCAGAGCAGTCCAAAAAGGAGGTCATGAACCCTTCCAGTTTTCCAATGAATGAACGAACATTAGAAGCTCTGAGTATTGGCTCCTGTGAGAGACATTTCTCACTGGCAGTGCAACCTCACACTACTGGCCGGCTACTTCCCGAAGGTTCACCTTCTCAATCCCAGGCTGGACACTGAGGGGAGCAGACCCATCCTGGTTATTAGTTCTGGCTTCCTCACACAAAGGAGGCCGTTTTTTTGGTCTTGGACAGAAGTGTGAAATGTGTGATATTACATCAACCGTCCAGTACAGGCAAGCTCACAAGGACATCAGAAACCAGAACGGGAGTGGGTCCCTGGGTTACCTGTAATCTGTGTCCTCTTGTGACTGTTAGACAGGGCAGAGTGCCCCACCCTTGCCCAGTTTCTCTCCGGCTGTCTGTCCATGTTTGAACCCAATAGATTATGCCCACCCACTGACTGGGTCATGCGACCACTATCTGACAATATTGCAGACTCAGTGGCTTCTGTGAGACAACTCCATCAATGCAGTATTTTCCCTGCAGTAGCTAGTGTCCTTTTCCCTGAAAATTAAGTCCTGCCCAGAACTGGCCAATGGCATTATAAATTAGTATTTTGCATAACACATCTTCTTTACCTTGGCATCAGTTTTTGACTAATTACCGCTTGAAGCATCATGGGATACTCTCCATTATTGTTATGTAAATGCTGGTATTGATAGTCTGGCCAGTAGCACTTACCTCCCAGGAATGAATCTTCCAACAGCGTCCGACTGATCCCAGATACCTCTTGTCCCAGTGTGGAACCTCTGACATCGATGAAGTTAAATTCTTCTAAAAACCCAGTGTATATTACTCCCACCATCAATGGTGTATATTAAAGAACTGGATGTTGAACCTGCAAAGGTAGCCATTGGTGCTTAGCGTACAAACTACTAAAAAAGGTGAAGGGTTTTTCATTTTTGATTGCACCAGCAATCTCCCCCCCACCCCAGTCACTCACTCACACCCAGTCCGAGTGAACCTGATTATAGGCTGTAGTGGGTTGGCCAATGTCAAAGGGTAGGGCAACAGTTCAGAGCGAGGTCTGTGGCTAATCTAACATACTGTCAACCTGGTCACAGCACTATGCCTGATTTGAGGAGGTCCATTCAGAAACAGTTTATTCCCAGAGATAATTGAGTTGGTAGCAATGCCAGGTGAACTTTTCTTTTGTGGCAAATGTAAACATGCTGTTGCTCAGAATCATGCCTCTTGCTCCCCCTGGAGGTTTTATGCTGGAATGCTCCCTCTTTGCTGTGACTGTGGGTTTCTGAATGGTCAGCCAGCAGGACTAGTCCGTTCTCAGCCTACTAGACCACTGTCCGGAAGCAGTGGGCTCCACCAATAGCCCCTTTGCTTCTGGGTGCGCAAGGGAGATGTGCAGGTTAGCTCCTCATCTCCAGAGCATGATCGGCCAGATCTTACTCTCCTTATCATCAGAGAAAGCACAAGCGGTGAGCGGGGGCAGAGTCAAGTTTGGCTCCATTGCTGCAGAGCCAGTTGGTGCGGGGCTTGGCAGTTCATTGGGCGTTCTGGAGAACAGGCAAAAGCCTCAACTTCAAGCAGAGGAAGAGGGGGGAAGGAAATGGAGCTTTCGAAAGGAAAGCAACAACTGAATGTTTTTGTTTTGACTGTCCAGTCTCTTGAAGATCTAGAAGAACAGAAGAGGAAGAAGAAGAAGGAGAAGATGGTGTTTGGCTCCATTTCCCGGGTGTTTGCTAGGGGCAAGCAACGGAAATCCCTGGATCCCGGCCTGTTTGATGGTACTTCTCCCGATTATTACGTAGAGGAAGATGCAGATTGGTGATAAACACCCATCCACTCACAACCTCTGTGTGTGTGCGTGTGTGCGTGTGTGTCTGTGCGTGTGTGTGGCATGTGAGAGTTAATGCTTGTTTGGGGGGGGGGGGGTGGTGTGTGACAGTCTGCGTGTTTTTAAGCTTAAGAAATGTGAGTCCTGGGACTGGTCCAGCACACTCTGTAATTAAAGTATGTGTGTGTGTGTGTATATATATACATATATATATATACATAGATAAATATAAAAATCCTGTGTGGATAATGTCACCTGTGAATCTGTGGAGGGACACGGCTGTGTTTTAATCTTACTGATACTGGAACCCCGAAGGACAGCTGTGTACTGTATTGTAAATAACTGCAATTGTGCACTTTGTGCTTCTTTGTAAGGTATTTTCTCCTGTTTGTTGTTTCCATGTCCCAGTGTGTATTGTGTCCATTGGTTTGACAATGTAATCGAACATCCTCATTTCAACTGGGCATGCTCAAAATCTCCATCTCCTTTAACCTTCAACTCCTCCATTCCCCCAGGGGCTTAGCTTCTGAATCACATAATGAGTGTGTTTGATGGTACCTCGATGCATCCCATTCATTGGCTGAGCATGCCCTGTTTAGATTAATGAGATGGTTCAGTTAAGGAGACCTTGTCCTGGCTTTATGGTCTACATGCATTGACACGTTACCACTGACACCAGTTGACACAGACAGAGCAACAGCAAAATTAGGGGGAGCATGGAGTGGTGTGGAATCTCGGACACAGGGAGGGAGCCCCAAACCCTGGCCACGATGTAAAACCATTGTGCACAGGCACCTGAGATCTCACTACAAAGTATTTCCCAGCAGCTCTACAGTTCACCTCAGCATCTTCTACACTGTTGTTCCTTGAAATATTCAGGAAAATGCCCTTTTGGAAGGTTTTGTTTTCGGGGGAGGACTGAAGACAGCATTTACAGTCTGGAGCTAAGGCACTAATGGTCACTGGTGATTGTAACTACAGAGCTTCAGTATTGCTGGGAAAAAGGCACATTTTGCTGTAGCTTTTCATCTCTCACTCATCAGGACTGTTCACAAGAATACAAATTCAAGAGGAAGACCAACATTTCTGCAGCATAGGAGGAGAGTGCAGGTTGCTTGACAAGTAACCTGATGGTAAAGGTTACATTTGTTAGGCTTTGCAGACTTGTGTGTTAATATGTGTAGCTTCCAACACAAGCAAGTGCCCCATCCTGGGAGCTCACTGGGTCTTTTCTCAGGGGAATACACTGAGAAACCAGAGTCAACCTGTGGCCTGGTTTAAAATTTAAACAAAGGTTAACTGTCAATTAGTATCAATGGTTGCATTCTCCATCATAATGCTTTTACTACTCAGAGTCAGAAGTCACAGGACACCAGGTTAGAGTCCAGCAAGTTTATTTGAAATGACAAGCTTTTGGTTTCACCTGATGAAGGAGCAGCACTCTGAAAGCTGGTGTTGTGTGACTTCTGACTTTGTCCACCCAGGCCAACACTGGCAGCTCCACATCATGTCCACTAATCAGAGTCTACTCGCCAGCCAATCAGCACACACTCCTCATGCAGTATAAATTGGTATTCTTGTGAAATATTCTGATGAGTGCAATACGAGAAGCTTTGTATCTTACTTCAGCAATGCTCAGTTCTGTAATAACAACTATTCAATTAAAGAATTCTTGAGTGATTTTTTTCTTCCCATTTGCCAGTCACCAGTTTAAAACTGTGAGCACTGAATCCTTTCCCACATAAAACCTTCTGTCCACTGACAAATCAAGGGAATGGTTATTGAGAATCCTACATAATCTTAATTTATTTTTAAGACTGAGGTTGAAAGGTAGTTTGTGGTGATATGTTGTCCGTGTACTTTCATTATGTTGAAATGCAGTGCCTAATTTGGCTTAAAGGAATGACCTTTTGTCAACACATCTCCCAAGCTAAATCTTTTGGAACAGGTTTTCTCAGATACCATACACCCATCCTGCAGTTCACACTCGAGATCCAGGATGCTGTCCTCTTTGTGATAAGGAACAGGGACCCCATTAGTGATCTTCACACTGATGATTCTGGAATGAGGAATAATCATAAGGTCAAAATGCACAATGACATGATATTACCATATATACTCGAGTAAAAGTCGATCTTGTGTAAAAGTCGACTCCCCATTTCTGGCCAAAGGATCTGAAATTTTCCATATCTCTCATGTAAATGTTGCCCCTAGTTCTTCACAGATAACAGAGCAACATTTGTGAGTCAAGGCATATCCTGTACGTAAATGTTACGACGAGGAAATGAATTTTTTTCGTGCTATTATGTATTTTGAAGGAAAATTCACACCAAATTGGCGCAAACGTTTAAGATCCATCAGGTCAGAGTCAGGTGACAACTTAGCTGAGCTCAGTTCCCCTGTAGCGCCCGTGGAATACAGTCATATTACTGTAATTCATTATGGTTTTTTTCCTTTATTTGTTTATTTGCTTATTATACGGTATTTTGGGCTGTAGCACAAATTTCAACCCCTCAAAAGTAGAATCCATGTCACAGTTGACCCCATAAATGTAACCTTAAAACATAATCTAAAAATTTAGACTTTTCACGAGTATATACGGGAATCCCTTCTCATTAGTTTGGTGCTACTGTGAGATATATTTCTTTGATCAAAATTGACAGCATACCCCACCACAATACTGGCACCCATTCCAACCATGAAGTGTCACCGATAATTGCCTAGGTACTTAATGCTGTGAATGAATAGGCATTTAGAAGGACTGTTTCATAGATTATTGAGGCTTGGCCCTATTTGAAATCTTACATGTTGATCATCGCTCTTCATACATATCAGCGCTATCCACAATTATGGGTTTAATTTGTGAAATTGCTGTAATCCCATACATGGAAAGGGCCCTTCTCAACCCGCAAACCTGCTAGAAATGGGTCAGTTGCTTCCAAAGTACTGGAAATAATGAGGGTGTTCTCTGTCTTTGTCATTACTGAGTATTCTCAATGCTCTGATCTGAGAGTTAGTCAAAAATTACACAAGCTAATTGAACAATTTCAAAATCTACATGGGATTCAGGGTTTGAAAAAGTAAAATTTTGATTAAAACTTGAATATTTAGTTATTGTATATGTCAGATATTGCAACCTGCAAACTCATCTGATTGATGGGGGTGGGGGGGGAAATAAGCTGTTACAAATAGCCTCTGTAAGTAGACCAAGCAAAGGGATACGGTCACTTTAAAGATTGTCAAACTGCGAGTAATGTCAAACTAACACGCCGCCATAGTATGGGGAGCTGTTGAAATGCAACTTCCCCATCTCGCTTTGCAAAGGGAGCTGTCAGAATTGGAGAGCTGGTGACATCACTTGCTGTTGGAAGAGCAGCTGCAGGGCTGAACTCATGTGGGATGTTGGACCCTTTTTTCTTTTGTGAGTCTTGTGTCTTATTTCCTAAGGAGACAGTTTTTAAATTCCTGTCAAGATGTTGAACTTGCAAGTTCTTTTGATTCTGCTCTGCCTCAGAACGTAGCAGGTCCGTCCAGTTTGTGTGGCAGCCTACACTGCGAGGGGGGGAAAAGCATTCATTCTCCGGACTGCCCCTTCTGCCTGGGTTCAAATCCAGGCGGCCCGTCCCTGGGATGTCCAGAAATTCTGGGGAGGGTTGGAATCTTTGCTGCAGGAGGGATCAGAATGGGAAGGAAAGTTTCCTGCCTCATGGGCGCAGAGAGGTGGTCAGGTGACCTGCTTTGTTATTGAGGGGCACTGCATTGAGACTGAAGAGGATCAAAGTTGTCCATTTTTACTCTGTCAAGGTGCAGTGCATCAATACATTGAAAGACAAACGCCTCTGTCAGACACAATTGGAAAGAGAAACTTCCAGAATTAGAAGTGATTGCCCATTAATTCAGAAAAGCCCGTCAGTTTCTCTTAAGACCAGTGCTTGAGTGTGATGTAAGGCAGCATACAGGAGTTAGAAATTCTTGTAAGTTCAACATCTTTTTAAAAGCATTCCCAATCATTCGGGGGTTGTTTTGGGTTTTTGTTTTGTAAATTAGGTAAAATAATGCTACCGATACTGAAAGAAAATGGATTTATTTAAGAAACTAAATAGAAGATTTATGCTGGGCAAGTTTAGAGTCAAATTGTTTTATCCCTGCACTGTGAATGCAACCCAAAGCTCAGCAGTGCGGCTTCCATTGCAAACAAATTAAAATAAAACCTATTTTAAAATAAATGATACATCTTCTCTGTGGTTTCCTCTATTGAGGTGCAAGTCACTACAGCAGAGTAGCTCACAGGGTGAAGCTTTAGTGTCTGACCTCAGGTGTTGTTTCTCTTTTTAAGTGCTGCAAGTTTTCCCCCTGGAGAAATCAGAGATTCTCCTGCAGGAGCAGAGCTGATTATGAGGGAGCTCCTCGAGATGAACAGAGAGTTATAATGAAGTAAATAGCGATTAGATTTGAAGTCACTCAGCTGGCAAAACAGAACAAAAAGGAGGCAAAAAAAGAGTATTTGGGACAGACACGAATTGAGGTTTAGACTGTGAAGTTTTATGGAGAAAAACACTAGGACAGACGACCTACAAATTCAGAATATTCAGTATTGCTACAAAGGAACTAATGGATCTTGGGTACAGTTCCAAAGGGATCTTCTGGGACCTTATCTAAACAGGCCTTCTTTACTTGTGAATATTTAAACAGTCCCATCCCCAGCAAATGTCCACACAGACTGCTGGACAGCAGTCAGGAGCCAGGAACCTTCAGTGATGTCAATCCACCGTCCCCTACCTGTCTTTCCCCTCCCTGTCTTTCCCCTCCCTGTCTTTCCCCTACCTGTCTTTCCCCTCCCTGTCTTTCCCCTCCCTGTCTTTCCCCTGCCCCAGTCCCATTTTCATCTTGGTTCATGCTCGACTGAGATCAGCCGGAATTCTGTCTGATGAAGAGAGGAATTTGGTACGAGCCAAATACACTATTGTGCGACAACCTGACCAATGTTCTGCAAAGGAAACTTGCCCCAAATGTCCAGGCTTTGTGAGGCAGACTAGGGGGTTTACTGTGCAAACACGTATCCCAGTAGTAATGAGCTGTAATTCTTCCCATTGTCAGGAAACACCGAGCGTGATTCTGCATGACTTGCTGCAGATCCCAGATGGATCTTGCTCAGTCCTCTGTGAACACCCATGGGTGGATAACAGCAAGGACTTCCGCATCCACCCGACTCATGGGTCATCACAGAGCTGGCCTCTGTTAGCAGGAATCCATCGTTTATGGCTGCCCCAAATTCTCACAGCTATAAACATGATGAATGAGTTCAGTACGTTACATTCCAGGTGCTGTTTCATTTGTGCCCCTTGGTTCTGGGAATTTGTGTAACCTTTAACCTTACTGTACTAAGCAAGATTTACACAGGCAATGTTTCTTGAGTTCAGTGAAAAGAGTTTGTTTTTATATAGTTTACAGAAACAGGATTATGATGAGGGAGAGGACAGTGCAGCCATTTTGACATGCTTTGACATTTTAATTGGGAAAATGTGTAAATATGAAAGGAACCAGGAATCACTCATGAGCTTCTCAGTTCTGCCAACCGATCCTGGCTGACCTGTGCCTTACTCCATTGTTCTGCTCTTGCACCATATTCCTTGTTCTCTCAGCTAGACATCCTAAGCATCTTAAAGCTTCAAATAACCTTGCAACCGCAGTCTTTTGAGGGAGAGTGTTCTAGGTTTCGGTTACCTTTGGTGCAAGGAGAAAGTGCTTTCTAAGTTTGCTTCCCAATAACCTAGCTCCAATTTTAGGATCATGCAGCTTTGTCTCATTAGGACTTTTCTCTCTTCAGTTTTTGTTTCGTCCCCTGTTTTCAGATCAGAGATTCCATTCGCTCAGTAGCTTCAGTGTGCAGTGGTGTAGCACCCACACTCGCTGTAGTCACCAAGGGCAGTTTCTCAATTGGTTTGAGCTGTTCCATGTTGGATTAAGGAGGTGTCTCAGAGGTCTTTCCCAAAGCCATGCTCTTGGATATAACACTGCAGAGATTCTGATCACTGCTGTTTGTTGAAGCCTCCGTACTCTCCAGTTCCTGCTTTAGCTCCAAGAAACCACTTGTCTGAAAGTTCACTTCAGTTAGAAGATCAAGCTTTCAAATGGATTGGAGTCAACTATCCAATCACTGCTTCCATTCATTGACTGAGCCAACTAATGATGGCCCTGTACATTTCTATAAAACCATCTTTGAGACACATGCTACAACAGTGTCGTTTAGATTTTGCTTTTAATGCTCTATTTGAGTTGCTTTTGAAGTCACTGACAGCACAGTATCCTAACATTTAACCATATGGTAGCCCGTTAACCTAGGTCAATGTTTAGGTCTCTATTTGGGGTGCCAACTGAACCATAGGTTCAAACCTTGCTTTTGGTGTTGTATAAAATCTGGTTTGAGGTTTGTGCTTCACTCCTGGAATGCAGTGTCGTTTGAGGGTGCCATCATTTACCAAGTTTTAATCCGAGGCCTCTTAATTTGTCTGTTCTGGTTAGATAGATGTTAAGGATCCCATTGTACTGCTCAAAGAATAGCAGGAAACCCTCTTGGTGAGCTGTTACTCCAGAGTCATAGAGATGTACAACAGGGAAACAGACCCTTTGGTCCAACTCGTCCATGCCAACCAGATATCCTAAATTAATCTAGTCCCATTTGGCCCATATCCCTATAAACCCTTCCTATTCACATACCCATCCAGATGCCTTTTAAATGTTGTCATTGTACCAGCCTCCACCACTTCCTCTGGCAGCTCATTCCATACATGCACCATTTATGAAAAAATTGCCCTTGGGTCCCTTTTATATCTTTCCCCCCTCACCTTAAACCTCTCGTTTTGGACTCCCCTATCCCAGGGGAAAGACCTTAGCTGTTCATGCCCCATCCACGACCCTCATGATTTTATAAAGCTATATAAGGTCACCCCACAGCCTCTGACACTCCAGGGAAAACAGCCCCAGCCTATCCAGCCTCTCCTTGTATCCTCCAACCCTGGCAACATCCTTGTAAACCTTTTCTGAACCCTTTCAAGTACCACGACATCTTTCCAATAGGAGGGAGACCAGAATTGAATGCAATTTTCTAAAAGTGGCTTAACCAATATCCTGTTCAGCCCCAACTCCCGTACTCAATGCTCTGACCAATAAAGGAAAGTATACCAAACGTCGTCTTCACTATCCTATCTACCTGAGACTCCACTTTCAAGGAGCTATGTACCTGCATTCTTTGCTCCGTAACATTCCCCAGGACCTCATCATTAAGTGTATAAGCCCTGCACATCTTCACCCCACATTACCAAAAGCAAATTAACTAGATGTTTCTATCAGTTGATATTTGTCAAGTTTTTTACATCAGAACAGCGGCTGCACTTCAAAGCTGATTCACTGCTTGTGAAGTGCTTTGGGATATTTGAGGGCTGATGAGGTTCTATGTAAGTACAGATCTTTCTTTTTGATGCTCCCCTGTGTCTGGACTGGCTCCTTTATTAGACGTGCCCTTTACTTTCAAGCTTAAGAAACCCCTCCTTTTGATCCAAGCTGGTGCAGGTTTAATGCTGGGAAGCTTATATAGAGAATCAGCACAAATTGCGGGCAAGACCTGCCATTCAGCCAGATGTCGAAGGCAGTGGCTTATTTCACATTCTTTCATCTGGATGTTTGATTAAAGCTGGGGGTCGAGGCCTAGCATTCTAATCATTGGCTGTTCTACCTCATTTGAGCATTTGTACTAATTAGCTGCATGTCCTGATAACACGCTGCCTTCATTCTGAGTCCCAGGAGCAGTCTCGCAAGAATTAAACATGGTAGCGATTGCAACTTGTATTAAACGTGTAGCCCAGATCTGTGCGATATCAAGAGACATAACCTTTTAGATGTCTCCCCACAGCACGCCTGATATAACTCTGATAAACATCAGTACTGTGAAAGTACTTAACGCATGGAAAGCTGATTGGGGGATGGGGTAATGGGAGCTTTTTGGAGGAATTTTCTGCTCCTCAAGGAAAACCTGATGCTTATTCTGAGCATTCCAGGTTTGACTCATGAAGCAATCCCTCCATCCTGCCTGGCTACATTATCAAATAGCCCAGGCTGCCATCCTCCAAGATATTTAGGGAATTAGTGGCTAGAGGAAGAGAGTTTTTGTTTGGGATTAGAAAAGGCCTTGGGGAGTCAAATGACAGTGAACAGCTCAACAGTTGTGTGTTAAGTGTAAGGAGGTTTCAGTGTTTCTGTTATAAAGTTAACTGCAGCTTATGCAGTAATCAGTAATGTGACTGGCTCATTAAGCTGGGGTAGAAGAGGTTTGAAATCAGTCTGGGGTGAATTGAGTTGGGATCTCACTCATGTTATAAGGCTTTCTCTTTAAACGTCAAGGGGCAGAGGGCATAATATCAGAGAACAGCTTGTCCATTGAACACTGAGATGGGGAGGGCTTTTTGATCTGAGGGTAATGAATCTGTGGAATCCTTTACTGCAGAGGGCTGTAGAGGCTGGATCATCAATTATATTCAAGGCTGCGATAGACTTGTAATCAGTGAGAGAATCAAAGTTATGGGAAAAATGTGAAATTGAGGATTAATGGATCAGCCATGATTTCATTGAACAGTGCAGCAGACTCAGTTCCTACATCTCATATCCATTACCTTCTTTAAAATGTGATCAACATACATTAATTTGGACACTGGGTTTGTGTCTGTGGAAGGTATCCACAGTCCTTTACACCCCAGATTGACTCCTGCCCTTTCTTTGTGAATTGCAGCCTCTGAATCACGTACCTGCCCCCTTGCACCAGTGTTGCTACCCAGCAATCCTTCACCCTCTGCCACAGCGTGCCCATGCCCTGTCACTGTGTCCATACACATTTGTCTTCTGCTCACCCTCAATCCCGTGTTCAGCTTCCTCACCCTCCCTTCTCCAATGTTCCAGCACGCGGCGGTGGTGGGGGGGGGTGCAAGGGCAAGTTGTGAGATTCAACGTTCTTCAGCAAGTCGATACATTGAACGGGGTTTGAGATTGCCATAAGGTTTTAGCTCTGGAGACGTCAGCTGAAGGTGAAGGAGAGAACTGTTTAGCTCTAGCTACCTGATGGAGGAACTGATGTGCGTGTTGTTGTGGGAGAAAGCTGGTGAACTGATTGCCCAGGGTAATAGTGGAGACAGATGGGGTGGAAATATTTATGGGAGAGTCACCAAGATATTTGAGAGGGGCTTTACTTAGTTTCTGGACCTGCAAGGTGGCCTGTGGCCTACTCCTGCTCCACGCTCTTAAGTTTTCAAAATATGGCCAGGCTGCTGCTCCTAGATTGACACACAGTTGGCTACATGTCGTTCCTGTTTGAAGAAGGATTTAATTTTCGTTGATGGGCAACAGAGCAATCTTCCACAGTCAGTCTGGTCCATCCTTTGTTGACATGGCAACAATCAGGTAACTTTCTCTTTGAGGTACAGCCAATAAGGTCAGTGTGACCAACCATGTTTTCTGAGGATTGGCCAACAAGATCTTTGGTAAACCTCTAACTATATGTAACAGGTCCAACCAACCACAAACCTACGCCTGGTGTACAAGTTTCCTGGTTACATCAGTCTGAAGTTAAGCATAAAAAAATGTTTAAATCTTCTACAGGGTGACATAGCTGTAAATTGTTCTGGGCCCTTGTACCAGCAGAGCTGGAGACAGATGTAGAACCTTGAGATACAGGTCAGTGATGAACTGTTTCTCAAATGGTAGAGGTTCAATGTTCAACACAGCAGCTATACGTTCGTGGATGTTTCAGCATTTTTAAAACTCCCATGTGAAAATTGTGACCTGAACAAACAAACCAATAAAGGAGGAACTGATTTGTGGAAAAAATCTTGACAATTATTCTTGTCAAAGTGATCAGCTTTTTTTGCAAATGAGAAAGCACGTTTCTAACAATTGCCAGGTTGTCTGTCTTCCTAACTTCCTTCCATTGTGTTCTGGTTGGTTCACTGTTTCAAGCCTCTTTTGCACTGACTGAACTCTGTGTGTATGTGTGTGTCTGTGAGGAACCTTTCACTCTCCTCCATAACTCATTGACATTATCCCTTCTTAAACGATGCATGTTTTGGGAAAGTCCGCCAAGTTAGCCCGTACCTGACAGAGCATCGATCCTGAGTTGCTGTTTGGGTGAGTCCACTTTCTCTCCACTCAGTCTGAAATGGATCTGTACAATGTGTAAGTGTAGTGACAGGGTGATGAATGTCATTTATTCCATCATTTATGGCTGACATTTGTTTTGATAATCCTGGTTCAATGATTTTATGTTGCTTCTTCTTGCTGCCTCAGTTTTTGTTTGTCTGTGTCCTGTACATCGTTTTCCAGTCAACAGGAGGCAGAAAGGCGGTTTGTATGGCTCAGATAGAAACCTATTCAGGTAACTGTCTGCTCCGAGATCCATGCTAACTGTCTAAATGATGGGCTGGTTCACCTTCTGGCATTCTCCAGGTGGGCATCTTAGTTGCTTGCTTTTAGGAACAAAAATGTGTCTTTCTTTTCATGAAAAGTCACTGCTTTGTGAGTTTACTTATTGTGTTGCTGAGTCTTGGAACCTGATGTGGATCCCCGGTTATGTACTGGGCTTACAGTCTGCGCTGTGTCATTTCCATCAATGTCACTGATTCAGGTTATGGAGAGAGAAACCAATTGCTAATTGCTGTTGAGCATCTTGAATGGGCCGACCAAGGATAAGGTCAGATTGGTTGATGATCTCTCACTGCCTGGCATTGAAAGAGCACAGGATATGGATCACAGGAAAGTAGGGTGGCAAAATGGCAGATGGTGTTAAAGCCGGATGTGTATGTTGGGAGGTTAAATGCAAGAGGAAAGTATACTGTAAAGACCAGACCCTTGGGGGCATTGATAGACAGATGGATCTTGGGCTGTTCAGTTGATAGATCCCTGAAAATGGCACCACAATTGGATAAGGTGGTGAAGAAGGCATTTGGCACGCTTGTCTTCATTGGTTGGGGCTGTAAATATAAGAGTTGGTCATTCATCTTGCAGCTGTATAATACTTTAGTAAGGCCAGATTTGGAATATTGTGTGCAATTCTAGTCACGACACAAAAGGAAGGAGGCTTTGGAGAGGGTGCAAAAGAGGTTGATGTACTGAGGTACAGTGAAAAGTGTTGTCTTCACAGGCAGATAGTGCTGTTCAAGTGCAGCAGGGTAACAGAACAGAGAGCAGGTTACAGTGTTACAGCTGCAGAGAAGGTGCAAAGAGAGATCAGCATTAACATTAAAAAGTCTGATAACAGCCGAACAGAAGCTGTTCTTGAATCTGTTCATACGTGTGTACAAACTGCTATATCTTCTGATTGATGGAAGAGGGTGGAAGAGAATGTAACCAGGGTGAGAGGGGCCTTTGATCATATTGGTTGCTATCCCAAGGCAGCGGGAAGGATAGATGGAGACAACGGGAGGAAGGTTGGCTTGTGTGATGGGCTGGACTAGGTTCACGACTCTCTGTAGGTCCTTTCGCTCCTGGCAAGAGCATTCGCCACACCACACTGTGATGAATTTAGATCGGATGCTCTCTATGGTACAGCTATAAAAGGTTTACCAGGATGTTGCCTGGAATGGGCTATAGTGGCTATAAGGAGAGGTTGGAGAAACTTGGATTATTTTCACGAGAGCATCAGAGACTGAGGGGCATCAAAATGAAACAATGCGCAGAATCAAGTGATGGAGATGGGAGCTGGGGTGGGGGGGTGCACAGACAGCTGCTTAAAAACAGGAATGACCCCTGCATTTTGTTCCATCAGGCACTCAATTGCCCCGCCCCATAGCTTACCTGCTGCATCTCATGACCAGGTACAGAGTGCATTTGAGAGACTCTCCCTCCCAAGGAGACCATAAGCAAGTCCCCTCCCACCTCCCCCCTGACCACTGCTGGGTAAATGTTACATTGCAATGAATCTTTATGTGAATATTATGTAGTGGGACCCGTATCCAAAGAAGCATGACAGAGAGTGAGATCTCACTGAGGATGTGACCTCCATCCCTCTATACAGCCAGCTCCTGACTACTGGGTTAAGCTCAGTTTGCAGCTTGGGCCAGGCAGAAGAGTATCACAAAATCTGGTGAAATACCAGAAGGAGGTACAGAGCATCTTCCATTGAGCAATAGTGGTCACTGGGTTTGTTATTAACTTAGTTCAGTAGTTGGCGCTCATCTCTGAGTCAGAACAGCATTCTAGGGATTTTCAGACAGTGCTGAGCAAGTCTTGTATTTTTCGAAGCGCCATCTTACATATGGGATATTAAACTAAGGTCCTATTCATCAGGTAACTGTAAAAGTTTACATAACATCACACAAAGAATTTTGAGCTGGGCCAACATTCCTATCCTAACTGCAGAGTGGGTTAATTGGTCCCATATTTTGTTACTGTTTGTGGGATTTTACTGGATGCATCTTGGCTGAACACTTTCTGTACCTAAACAACATTGTACTTGAACAGTAACCTGTTGGTGACGATGAGTGACAAAATAGCCTCACCTTGAGAATGGCTGTGACTACAAATACATTCTGTCTTTGAGATCACAGCAGGTCAGAGAGAATCCATGGAGAGAGAGCAAGCTAATGTTTCGAGTCGAGAGCTACAACTCTGATGAAGAGACGTCTAGACCCGAAACGTTAGCTTGCTGTCTCTCCGTGGATGCTCTGTCACCCGCTGTGACCTCCAGCATTTGTTGTTTTCAGTACAGATTCCTGCATCTGCAGTAATTTGTTCCGAAGTTCTGTCTTTCTTTATTCAGATGGGTCACAAGCAACGAAGAGGTCAGTTAGGTTTTGAAGATTGTAACTGTTTTCAGTACATGCCCTCTTCAGAATACTGCACCACATTCCTTAGAAATGTGAAGAGCATTTCTTGAATAAAAGACTTCACAGGGAATTATTGCCGCCTTATAGCTAATCAGATCACAGTGCTTCAATAAACAACGGGCATTTCGCATTTGGTCAGCAGATGTCTGGCAATGACAAATATCCCCAGGGTCCAGGCCATAAACCAACACTTTACATAAACCTTTGGTCCTACACTTTCTTATATAGTTAAGCAGATGTGACATGCTGCAGGAAGAGATTAGTCCAGGGATCTAAGCAGTTCCTGTACACTAGCTACAGAAGAAGGCAGTTAAAATATTGCTGAGCTCCAACTGTTGCCAGTGGTGTGGGGGCTGGTTTAACTCAGTTGGCTGGACGTTTGGTTTATGAAGCAGTGTGATGCCAATAGCATGGGTTCAATTCCTACACTGGCTGAGGTCACCTTGAAGGACTCTCCACCTCAACCTTTCCCCTTGCCTGAGCTATGTTGGCCCTCAGGTTAAACCACCACCCATTGTCTCTGTCCAATGAGAGAGCAGCCCTATGGTCTGGTAAGACTGTAGTGACCCAGCAACAGCAAGCCAGTGGTGTTAAAGTCTTAGAGGTTATCAGGGCAGTAACTGAGTGAATTGTTCCCACTCCCCATCCTTATAATGTACCTCCAATTTCACTCATAGCAGTTACAAATTGCAACAGCCATTAATTTGTTTATCTTAAATACGACTTTTACTGTCAGAAATGGTCAGCAACAAGTACCAATCAAAACACAGAAACAGGAACTCTAGAGGTAGACACTAAACCAAACAAAGAACTGTGGGTGCTGGAGATCTGAAACAAAAACAGAAATTGCTGGAGAAACTAAATAGGTCTGTGGAGAGTAAACAGCATTGACTTTTCATCTAAAGGGTGACTGGACTTATAATGTTAAATCTGTTTCTCTCTCCACAAATACTGCCAGGCTTGCTGAGTTTCTCCAGTACTTGCTGTTCTGGTTAGATTAGATTAGATTACATTACAGTGTGGAAACAGGCCCTTCGGCCCAACAAGTCCACACCGACCCGCCGAAGCGAAACCCACCCATACCCCTACATTTACCCCTTACCTAACACTACGGACAATTTAGCATGGCCAATTCACCTGACCCTGCACATCTTTGGACTGTGGGAGGAAACCGGAGCACCCGGAGGAAACCCACGCAGACACGGGGAGAATGTGCAAACTCCACACAGTCAGTCGCCTGAGGCGGGAATTGAACCCGGGTCTCTGGCGCTGTGAGGCAGCAGTGCTAACCACTGTGCCACCGTGCCGCCCACCGTGCCGTTGTTTTAGAAGGAGAGCAGGATGATACATTTTAAATCAGTTTGTATTTTTAAAATCTTGTGCAGGTAGTACATGTCCTATCTATAATATTTGAATCGCATTTGATCACATTTACATTTTAGGATCATAATCTGAGATTTAACATTGGAAATTATGATGTTGACATCTCTATTCAATTTTCCTATGTCAACTGTCATGGTGTAGTTTCAGGCTCTGGCCTCTAGGTGGCCTAGCGCAACAAATTCTGGAAGTTTCTTTCCAAACTGACTTTGTTGTAGATTGAAAGAAAAACTTTAATTCTCAACTGGTGACAGACAACAGTCAGTAAAATGTCAAGGATCATGTATATACATGCACGATCCAAATGGAGCACCCTCGCTTCCTTGTGCAATTAATATCCACTGACAAGATAAAGTTAAATCTCTGAGACCCAACCTTCAGAAAACACAGAGGCACATGTGCAAATATGAATATCAGAGTTTCGAGAAAGACCCAGTTTGACCTTTAATTGATCCAAGGATTTGTCGAAAACATGTAATCTCTACTTGAGCCAGGAAGGCATAGAAATTAGTTTAGGAGTAACGGGATAATCTTTTGTTCTTTAAGTTTATTTTGTTTTAAATTAAGACTTCCTTAACAGACAGTTTCAGTCAATGCAGTTTGGCTTGCCTTTAGCTTATAGTTGGCTGCATGCCACCCGACTGTCACAAACCAGACCTCGTACAAAAGCAACATGGATTGCTCTAATTAATAGCAAAGTAATAGACTGTGCTTTAAACACATCATCACTCCTATTATTATAGTCACCTGATTTCACAGAAGCAATGTTTCAGATGAACTGAAAACAGCAAATGCTGGAGATCATGGCAGGTCAGACAGCATCCATGGAAAGAGAGCAAGCTAACATTTTGAGTCTAGATGATTCTTCATCAGAGCTGTGATGAAGACTTATCTAGACTGGAAACATTAGCTTGCTCTCTCTCCATGGATGCTGTCTGACCCATTGTGATCACAAACATTTGTTGTTTTCAGTTCTGATTGCAGCATCTGCAGTAATTTGCTCCGACAGTGATTCAGATAGTCAGTGAGTGCTACATTCCGATTTTAAAAACTTGATTTTTTTTTAAAGAGTCTCTCCATGGCTTCACTCATCCCTAACCCTGTAATTTCCTACAACCCTCCAAAGATCTCAGTGTTTGCGAACTCTGCACGTCCCAGGGTTTGTTTCTGGCCATGCCTTCTTCTGCTGAGGTGCTGTTCTCTGAAATGCCCTCACTAAACGTCTCCACCTCTCTCCCCACCCTTCCCTTGCTTTACATCTACCCTCTTTAATCGGTCCTAATATCTCTGTTTGAGGCTCAGCATCAAATTCAGTCTGATAGCACTTCTGCAAAATGCCTTGGGCTGTTTCACTGCATTAAAGACACGAGATAAATGCAAGTTGATATTTTTGCAAAGGCAAAGATTTTAAGTCTGTCACACTTTCAAGTGTCACACTTGATAAAACAGCCCTTAAATAAATGATAAGGAACAGTAGTCATTTCCTGCTCATTTTAAAGACCCACTGAACTTTAATGAAATCCTATTCATAGCACTTGGATCTTGTAATCTTAAAAGCCCTCAGGACAGCCAGACAATCTATTGCTATGTTCCTTGGTTTAATGTTCTTGGGCTGTAAAAAGCATAATACCATCCAGTTTACCATGAGGTAAATTGAGGATCTCCTATACAGGCTAGTGATCTGCTCCTTTCACAATCAAAGCCATTATGAAACCAGCTGCCAGGTATGCCACAGCTAGAATCTTGATCATTCTCCCTGTAGCAAGTGCCCAGTGCCAACTTAACTCTTTCCCATGGCCACAACCCCCCAGCGTATAGCATCTGTGAGCCATGGCATCAACCTACCAGGGTTAGAGTAACACAAGTCAATGGGGAACCTTTTACAAAAAGGTTTAAGTCTTCCCCATTTTGCCAGTGAAGGTCAAACCTTGCTCAGATCTTGGGGACTCCTGTAATGTTATGTTTCATTTCACCATGGGGTGGCACGGTGGCTCAGTGGTTAGTATTGCTATCTCACAGCGCCAGGGACTTGGGTTCGATTCCAGCCTCAGATGACTGTCTGTGTGGAGTTTGCACATTCTTCCCCATGTCTGTGTGGGTTTCTTCTGGGTGCTTCCATACATGTACAGGTTAGGTGGATAGGCCGTGCTAAATTACCGATAGTGTCCAGAGTTGTGCAGCTTGGGTGTATTAGTCATGGGAAGTGGAGGGTCACAGGGGTAGGATGGTTTTGACTGGAATGCTCTTCAGAGGGTCAGTGTGGATTTGATGGGCTGAATGGCCTGTTCCCACACTGTAGGGATTCCCTTTTTTTTTCAGTCTATAAAATGCAATCTGTTGTGTGAAACATGCGAGCAACATATCCACCTAATTGATCTTTTAGGATAATTCAACAGATTGTACTTCTGTGCTATTTAGTGAAACACTCAGTTTCCTCTTGCTGTGTTATACAGACAGGAACAGTTTGACTGTAAAAGTCCAGGAAAAGCCTGATCGTGACTTGTAGCTTGGGAAGCAAACGTTTTAATCCAGAGCCCAGTGCCCAGTGTACAAACCTTTATGTTGCTAAATTCAATCTTCAGCCAGTGTTGAGTTGGTGAATCTCAGCCTTGACAGCAATGGTCATAGAAACTCCTGGGCATAAACAGGCTATTCAGCCCATCAAGTCCACACCAACCGTCTGGGAAGCATCCTACCCAGACCCAACCCCCCTACTCTATTCCTATAATGTTGCATTTCCCATAGCCAATTCACTGAACCTGCACAACGCTGGACTGTGGGAGGAAACCCACACAGACCTGGAGAATGTGCAAACTCCACACAGACAGTCACCTGAGGCCGGAATCGAACCCAGGTCCCTGGTATTGTGAGGCAGCAGTGCTAACCACTGAGCTACTGTGCCATCCTACACAATGGCTTCTTTCATAAACTCAGGGAATCTCCAGCTAGGGAGGGCAATAGAATATGGTGTTTCTACTCTGGGCAGTGACCCAGTTACACACTGATCCCTCAGGTATGCCTGTGAGGCTTCCTCTCATGACTCACACTTGAAAAATGCCCAATTGGGCGAGGGGTCTGGAAGTCAGTTGGTGTCTAGAATTGTATCCCAGAAGTATCCCAGAAACATAGAGGCCAAATAGTCCCATTTCCTCACTCTGTTTCCATATCTCCTCCAATGTTTTTCCCTCAAAGTATCCATCCAATTTCTTTTTGAAAGTTATTATTGAATCTGCTCTCATCACTCTTTCAAGCAACACATTCCAGATCAAATAACTCACTGCTTCAGAGAACTTCACCTCAACTCACCTCTGGGTTCTTTTTGCCAATTATCCTCCAATTTCTCCCTGGCTGTTCTATCAAAGCCCTGGGGGTGATTTTCAACACCTCTGTCTTAATCTTCTCTGCTGTCGGAAAAGCAATCACAGCTGCTGTACTCTCTCCATGTAACTGATGTCTTTTATCCCTGGGACCATTGTTGTAAATCTTAGGATTTTGGCATCTTTCCTAGAGTGTGCGGCGCAGAAATGCATGTGGTATTTCAGCTGGGGCCTAACAAGTGATTCTTGGAGATTTAGCATAACTTCCTTGCTTTAGTATTCTCTGCCACTGTTAATAAAGCCAGGAATCCTGGCTGCTTTTCGTTTAAAACCATGTTCTCAAGTTACTTCCTTCAAAGATCTGCAGAATCTGTCCCTTCTGTCCATTTAAATTGCGTTTGTATTGACTCTCCTACTAAGTAAATCCATGCGTGCTGCTCACTCTTAAATGTCATCCATGTGTGCCCATTTCATAAATCTCTCTCCACTGTCATGCAGTCTGTTTGTTTTTCTCCCTGTGCCCACCCACATTTCAGAGGTTTGTGTCAATGGCAATTATTGAAACGGTGCATTGTACACCCAACATGATGGTGGCAGTCAGTTACTCACGGTCTACGTAGTTGTGATAGGGATCTTGCTATTCTCTCAGTCTTGCCAACTTTGCTGTCAGGAAACCCATTTTTTTGTTTTCGCACTGATTATTTTGATTCATGTTACAACTCTTCCCACTGTTAGCTCTTCCTTTGCCGTTTGCTCTGGGCACCCACATACTTTGTTCCACTCTCTCATTCCTCCCCTTCTGTCAACAGCAGCAGCAAAACTATTATTTTCCATCTCCTTTCAATTCTGAGCAAGAGTCACGTCAAAGTCAAAATATTTATCTGGTCCTCTCTCCACAGAGGCTGCCAGACCTGCTGAGCCTTTCCAGCACTTTCGTTTTTTTTATTTTTGTTGCTGAGGAGATGTTTCTACTTGTGGGGCAGTCTTGCAAAGGGGACATTGTTAGAGAATAAGAGGGCAGTCATTTGAAATTGAGATGCCAAGGAATTTATTCTCCCAGAGAGTAGTGACTGTCTGGAATTCTCTACCATAGAGGGTGGTGGAGGTTAGATCACTGAAAGTATTTAAAGAGGAAGGCGATGGATTTTTTTGATGTTTCAGGGAGCTGAGGGCTGTGATGAGCTAGCACAAAGGAGGAGTTGAGACCTGAGGTACATCAGCCATGATCCTGTTGAAAGACGGAGCAGGCTTGAGGGAAATGGTCCATCTCTTATGTTATTATTTGCGCAGCATGCACTTTTATTAGCACGGGTTAGTCTGAAGCTATGGATAGTGACGGTAGGAGTTCCAACTTTCTCTCCAAAACATAACTGATCGGGAATCTTTCTTATATCCTGACATTGACATGTAAGGAAGGATTTGCAGTTTGGAATTTAATCTGTTTAGCAGTGTTATGCACACTCCTTTCTTGGGTATCAAGGCCTGAAGTAAGGCTTCCATCCAAAGCTTCTGCTTGAGAAGCAGGGACACTACTGTCAGCACCAAAAAACCTCCATTATAGATTCAACAGCAGGTTTTCAATGTGTACCATTGCCTCCAACACTAAGTTCTGAGCGAACAGCATTGTGCCTTCCCTCAGTAAACCCTTCTCCATCTACTCTCTGCTTTTGGACTCTTAATAATGTCTTACACTCACAGCTGCTACCCCGACCATCCCAAAGATTTTGCAAACAAGTTTATTATGTTGTATTTTGTCAACACCATTTGAAAGTCTGTATGAGCAACATCAACTACCCTTCCCACAGAAACCCACTCCTGTTACTTCATCAAACACTCAATCAAGTTAAGCAAACACAGTTTGTTCAACAAATCCGTTATCAGCTTTCATTTAGAGTATCAAAGGCTGAGGGATGACCTTATAGAGTTCGATAAAATCATGAAGGGCATGGATAGGGTGAATAGCCAAGGTCTTTTCCCCAGGATAGGGCGTAGGTTTAAGGTGAGAGGGGAAAGATATAAAAGGGACCTAAGGGGCAACAGAGGGTGGTACGTGTATGGAATGAGCTGCCAGAGGAAGTGGTGGAGGGTAGTACATTTCAAAGGCAGCTGGATGGGTATATGAATAGGGAGGATTTAGAGGGACATGGGCCAAGTGCTGGTGAATGGGACTAGATTAGTTGAGGATATCTGGTCAGCATGACCGAGTTGGACTGAAGAGTCTGCCCCCATGCTGTACATCTGTATGACTGTATAACTCTATTGGCTCATGCCTTTAAAATGGCAATTTTGTCTGAGATAATTTCCTTCATAAATTTCCCCATCATTAATCTTCATGACTGGCTGGGAGTTACCGGGTTCCTCCCTCTTCCTCTCTGTTTTAAACCTTCCAATCCTCTCAGATCTGAGGAAGGCAAGAAGATTGCTACCAATGCCTTTACGATTGTCCCTTCCGTCAGGAATCTAACCAGACTGGATGAGGTTATTTACTTTGAAGACCCCTAAGTATCTCCTCTTCATAGTATCCAATCACTCAGTTCCCTCTTCCTTTGTTATACCATTTATACTGTCCTGTTATCTGAGTGAAGACAGATGCTAACTACCCATTTAGTATCTCAGCCAAGGTCGCTTCTTTCACAAGGAGACTCCAAGACGATTCAAGAGTTAATCCCACCTTCACATGACAATCCCTGTACAACTTACATGTTTCTAACAGGTTTTAGGTTTCCCTTTTATGTTAACCATTAATGTATTCTCAGTCTCCCTTCACCCATCTCAGTTCCATTACCAGTTCTCACTTGTATTTCTGCCTTCAAATGACCCCTTTCCAGGGTTTCAGCAGATGACAACAATTGAAAAACCAAGGAAGAACTAATTTGTATAATGTGGAAATTTGTGTTCAATTTCCAAATTAGACCTGTACATGGTCCCACGATATTATTAGCAATGAATCGTTGATGATGGAATATTAATGCCCCATATTGGTTTTGACTCAGTCTGTGTACGGGTGGATTGTCAAGTCAAAATTAGTGAAGCGACTGAAACACTGAGAACACAGCCATTACTAATTCCCATTGCCAGTCTCCCATCGCCCGAACCTCTCAAAACCTGTATTATACAAACATGGTTTATAACAACATATTCCTGAAGAAGGGCTTATGCCCGAAACGTCGATTCTCCTGTTCCCTGGATGCTGCCTGACCTGCAGCGCTTTTCCAGCAACACATTTTCAGCTTATAACAACATATTCCCTCACCACCTCTGAAATTATTCACCTTAATAAATCAACAAAACTTGTGCCTCAGGAAGTCCTGGCCATATCCATTGCTGCCACAAGGAATTGGTTCGCACACTATTTGGTTAAAGCAGGTTCAAGCCACTGACAGGGAGCTTCCTGACTCCAGTCACAAGGTGCGAGAAGGCCCATTGTTCATTGATCTCATCTTCCCCAGGAGTGCAGCGCACCCAACTCAATACCCACCTCACCCAGTCTAATACCCACCTCACTCAGTCTAACACTTACCTTAACCAGTGTAATACCCACTTCACCCAATCTAACACCCACTTTACCCAGTCTAATACCCACCTTACCCAGTCCAATACCCAACTTTCCCAGTCTAATAACCACCTCAATCAGTCTAACACCCACCTCACCAGTCTAACGCCCACCTTTACCCATTCTAACACCCGGCGAAAGTGAGGACTGCTGATGCTGGAGATTAGAGTCAAGAGTGTGGTGCTGGAAAAGTACTGCAGGTCAGGCAGCATCCGAGGAGCAGGAAAATCGTGTTTCGGACAAAAACCCTTCATCAGGAATGAGGCTGGGAGCCTCGGGGCTGAGAGATAAATGGGAGGGGTGTGGGGCTCGGGGAAGGTAGCTGAGAGTGCAGTCGGTGGATGGAAGTGGGGGTGAAGGTGATAGGCCGGAGAGGAGGGTGGAGCAGATAGATGGGAAGGAAAATGGACAGGTGGGACAGGTCATGAGGACGTGTTGAGCTGGAAGGTTGGAACTGGGGTAAGGTGTGGGGAGGGGAGATGAGGAAACTGGTGAAGTCCACATTGATGCCCTGGGGTTGGAAGGTCCTGAGGCAGAAGATGAGGTGCTCTTCCTCCTGGCATCGGATGGTTAGAGTTTGGCAATGGAGGAGGCCCAAGACCTGCATGTCCTTGGTGGAGTGGGAGGGGGAGTTGAAGTACTTGGCCTCGGGGCAGTGGGGTTGAATGGTGCGGGTGTTCGGAGATATTCTCTGAAGTGCTCTGCGAGTCCGATCTCCCCAGTGTAGAGGAGACCGCATCAGGAGCAACGGATACAGTAAATGACATGTGTGGAAGTGCAGATGAAATGTTGATTGATGTGGAAGGCTCCTTTGGGTCCTTGGATGGGTGGGGGGTGGGGGGGTGGGGGGAGGTGTGGGCAAGGTTTTACAATTCCCTCTGAGGCAGGGAAAGGTGCCGGGAGGAGAGGGTCGGTTGTTAGGGGGCATGGACCTGACCAGGTAGTCGCGGAGAGAACAGTCTTTACGGAAAGCAGATAGGGGTGGGATGGGAAATATATCTCTGGTGGTAGGATCTATTTGTAGGTGGCTGAAATGGCGGTAGATGATGCAATGTATGTGGTGGTTGGTGGGGTGGAAGGTGAGGACTGGGGGTTCTGTCCTTGTTGCGGTTGGAGGAGTGGGGTTCAAGGGCGGAGGTGCAGGAAGTGAATGAGATATGCTGGCGGGCATCATCAACAACATGGGGGGGGACATTGCGGTCTTTAAAGAAGGAGGCCATCTGGTGTGTTCTCTGGTGGTCTCTAGACCTTACCCAGTCCCATGCCCACCTTAACCAGTTTAATATCCACCTTAACCAGTTTAATACCAACCTTACCAAGTCTAACACTCCCTCACCAAACCCAACACCCACCTCACCCAATCCAACAATCACCTCACACTGTCTAATACCCACCTCACCTAATCCAACACCCCCTCATCCTAATGCCCACTTTACCCAGTCTAACACTCTGTTCCCCAGTCTAACACCACTTCACTCAATCCAACAGACCCCTCACCCAATTCAACCCCCCCCCCACCCAGTTCAACCTCCCCCCCCCCTCACCCAGTTCAACCCCTCTCACCCTGAAGCTCCCAGTGGAATCAGAGAGATAGTAACAGGATGGTTACGTGACTGGGATAATAGTCTGAGGCCTGATGTAAAGATCTGGAGACCTCATTTCCAATCCCATCACAGAAGCTGGGGAATTTCAATTCATTTTATTAAATAAATCTGGAATTTATGGTTTCAGTAATGATGGCGATATGACTATTTAATTAACGATCAAGACTGAGCTGGTTCACTAAAGTCTATGAGGAAAGGAAACTTGCCTTACCTGGTCTGGCCTAGACGTGACTCCAGACACACAGCAATCTGATAGTTACTGCCCCGTGAAGTGGCCTCGTTGTTGTAATCAAACGTCAGGGTCTTGAGGAAATTTAGGGAGAGGCAGTAAATGCTGGCTTTGCCAGCAGCTCTTACATCACAGAACAAAAAGCTCTCTGAATCAAAAACCTTATGATTGTAACGAGGTCAGCCAGGTGGACCTCATAGAATCTGAGTTCCCTGATTGGGGCTGTTAACCTGGTCCAATCAGGGAGCCCTGGCTGACAGATAAGCACAGGAGTGTCAGAGGTTCTGTTCACTCTGAGAGCTGGCTCTGAGGAAGTTGGGTCAGTGTCAAGGGCTCTCCATGTGTAAATAAAGGGTTACTTAGTAATAGGATACCGGCCTCTGGGAAATCATTTCATCTTGTATGGTGGATCATTTCAGGATATTCTTCACTGCTATGAATATAAACACTCAGCCGGAGTTCCCAAGTGTTGGGTTTCTTGGTTAGGAAATGATGGCGGATTGTCGGAGATTGCTATGTGCATCATATCTTTGCCCATTTCTGGGAATACTGTTGTCGGGGCATTTTACCCAGCATGCCCTGTGCTGAAGCCAGCCTGGGACAGACCAATGAGCCTCACAGACATCATATTGAAGTGTGTACCCCGCCTCCTGAAGAGGCCAGACAGTGGTGCCCACCAGTTCTGCAGGCAGCTTTGGCATGGGGAATACTGGCAACACCACAGAATGGAGATGGAGCACCAGTGTAACTAGGCCCTGTGCTGACCACAACACTCGCAGACCTGTCATTCCCTCGATTCTGCAGTGAAGGCTGGAAGGGAACCCCCCCCCCCCCTCCCCACCAAACCCCGGACATCAACCCACTGCCCACTCAGTAACCACCCTGCACCCCTGGTGAGTGGGACCAGCTCATCCTTGCAGAGAGTACCATTTAGGATCGGTTTACGCAATCAAAATGTCATGTGAGAAAGCCTACAAATTAAGGTTTTGCAATCTGAAGATACGAGGGAACCACAACATGGGGGCCCTCACCTTAACTTCACTCCAGGCACTGAGTTTGAACCTCTTTCTGCTTCTCTCCTTTACACTTGGTTCCGAAGAGAACATGAGTCAAGGTAAAAGTGAACCTTTAAAATTGGGCCCCTGGTTGTTTGGTCGATAGGACTGGAAGGTTTTTTTTGACTGTGTTGAAGTTAAGCTTGGTCCCCAAAGGTCCCTTGACCTCAAGAGAAATCAAATACATTCTCAATGCAGTTAAATCCATGGAAATGATGAGAGGGACCAATTTGTGAGAACTGAGTTGAATAATATTAATAGATCGCTCCTTTCAACAGCTTCCTCCCACACAAATCCTAATTATCTTAAAGAACTACATGTTGTGAAAGAATTAATCTTCCAATGGTTTTAGCATTCTCTTCACAATGATTCTCTTTATTGAAGATAAGTTCGACATTTTTAAAAATCCAAAATATTAAAACATGCCCAGAGAAAGAGGAAGTAAGAAAGAATTTGTTTTTATGGTGGCACAGTGGTTAGCACCGCTGCCTCACAGCGCCAGAGACCCGGGTTCAATTCCTGCCTCAAGCGACTGACTGTGTGGAGTTTGCACATTCTCCCTGTGTCTGCGTGGGTTTCCTCCCACAGTCCAAAAATGTGCAGGTTAGGTGAATTGGCCATGCTAAATTGCCCGTAGTGTTAGGTGCAGGGATAAATGTAGGGGAATGGGTCTGGGTGGGTGTGTTTGGCAGGTCAGTGTGGACTTGTTGTAAGCAATCTAATGTAATTAATTTCTCATGTCCTTCATGTGATATATTCAATAAAAGACTTTGAGTACACCAGCTGTGACCACATAAACTAACATGGGGCCCTTAGCTACACATTTAAGCTTCCCCAACAGGACAGAAGGTGACTGAACAATTCATTTTCATTCCATGATTTTGTGGGAACCAGGACGTTGGGACTGTCTCCCTACTCTCCCAGTAGTGCTTTGCGATCTTTAACATGCATCAGTTCAACAGAAATTGTTTCAAGTTAAGACCTCATATCAACAGATGGCACCTCTGTCAGTACAGTGCTCCTCTGGGGTAACACTGGAGTTTATTCCTGAATTCTGTCCAAGAGTGGAGCTCCAGTACCCCTCACCCCCCAACCCCACTGTCTGAGACAGCTATATAGCTCTTGCATGGATCTTAGGGAGGATCAGTCAGCTCACAATGTAGTTAGGAAGCCATTCAGACAACAAGGTGAGTGTCTGCTCCAAATTGGCTGGCATTGGGTGGCACATTGGCAGTCAGTGCCCATGAGACTGGACTCTCCTCTTTGGATAGGTTTCCAGCCTGTGGGCGTCAAGTTTTCTGTCCCTGCATCTGGACAAGATTGGATTGAGGCCTGAGGCCTAAGGTGTGACATTCTCTTGGATCCTGGCGAAGATGTGTTCCTATGCAGCTTTATCTGGTCAGAGTCCACCATCAGGAGAAGAATAAACTCAGATTAAAAGTCAAATACAAGCACACCAATGAATATGGTGAATTAACTCCATGTGGATTTCCAAGGTGGCTCAGTGGTTAGCATTGCTGCTTCACAGGGACCTGGGTTCGATTCCAGTCTTGGGTAACTGTCTGTGTGGAGTTTGCACATTCTCCCCGTGTCTGCGTGGGTTTCCTCCGGGTGCTCCGGTTTCGTCTCACAATCCAAAGATATGTAGGTCAAGTGGGTTGGCAATGGGAACTTGCCCAAAGTGTCCAGGGATGTGCAGGCTGGTTGGGTTAGCTGTGGGAAATGTGGAATTCCGGGGATAGCGTGGGATGCTGTTTGGAAAGTTGGTGCAGATCTGATGGGCTGAATGGCCTCTATCTGCACTGGAGGGATTATATCATTGCAGTTAAAAACTCCTACTTATAGGCATTTGTTGAATGCATAGATTAAGTCCAGTTGTTCCCATAGTAATGGCTCCATTTTCACATTTCGGACCTTTTTAACTAACTTACGGATGTGTCACTGGGGGAAGTGCAGGTCAGAACACAATGCAGCAAAGTAAAGGCTGGGCTGTGGGTTGAAAGAGGGAGAATGGAGTGCCCTACTCCCTGTTAAAGGGCCTGGCTTTACCAAGCATTTCACATTCAGTCTGCAATAAGGCAGAATGTTTCTTTGTAGCTTCCAAGCTGCACTGTAAGTGAATGACTTTATGTTCCCTGGTTGTGTGCGTCTGTCACACCTTCTGCTGTAATTAGCCAAAGAAACCTTTAAGATTGCTTCGCACTGACACTCGCTGTCATTATCTGAGCAGTAAATCACTCGGGATGCTGAGAATAGAAGGAGCCAGCCAGAGGCTGCGTGTACTATCTGTAAGAATAGATTGCCATGTAACAGGTTTAAAGATTATGCTGTTTTATAAATGAGGCAATGCACCATCTAAAACCTTCTACCTCAGCCTGAAGTACAAACCCGTGTGAAGTTAAATTGTGCGAATGAATTAGAGTGCATTTCACTCCAGTGGTCTCAGTACCATTGCATTACTATTACGCCTCCTCTGGTCTGGGCTGCCCTCTCTGCAAGGAATGGAATGAATCATGGAATACAATTATGGAACGATATGGCCAGGAACAGGCCATTCAGCCTATCCCGCTGTTTGTAAGAGCTGTCAAATTAATGACACTTCCCTGCATTTCAAGTTGAGGTAGCTCAACGGAACACCAATTACCTTAAATTTGTGCCCTACCCTTAGCAGCTTTTTCTCATTTATTCTATCAAAACCTTTGTGATTTTCGCCTCTGTCATCCCGAGTTTCATCGTGCTATCCTTTTCTCATGCTTCCTCTTTTTTTATTCTCGGTTTACCATCTTGCCTTCATTTCAGATACTCTTCCTGATCTCTCTTGCCATTATTGTTCCTGTTTACATCGTATTCTTTCTTTTACTATTTTATTTTCTCATCAATACCTTTAGCCATCCAGGGTACTCTACTTCTGGATACCCGTATTTATTCCCAAGAGGGGTGTTCCTAACTTGCACCCTATTCATGTCTCATCTGAAATTTCCCCAGTTTTCATCCAAATGCATTTCCAGTCAATCTGCTCCTGTTGACCTTTAAGATTGGGTTATTTAGCTGCTCCGATTTCTCCCAAAATGAATCACTTCTCATTATTGTCCTTTTATTTTCATTTACCGTGTGTCTGCTGTTTCATCAACCTCCCCATGACCTTCGAAAGTCAGTTATTATCCTCCTCGTTGATGACTGCGTTTCGGAGCTTTTGAATCGTGTGTGAAATGATGCCCTGTACAACGTGAAATCATTATTATAAGAACACAAGAAACAGGAGCAGGAGTGGGTCACTCTGCCCCAGTGAGCATTCTTCACCATTCCACGGATTACGGCTGAACCGATTCTGGATTCAATGGTATGTTCCTGCCTGCCGTATCATCCCCTGATTCTCCAGTCAACCAACAAACTCCCTCAGTCAGTCTTGACGAACCTCTAATGTTCTCTCTGGAAGAGAATTCCAAAGGCCAGTGATCCTATGAGAGAAGAATCTCCTCCTTATCTGGAAGATTAACTCAACGCTCTTTATTGTCGATGGCTGCCTGATGTATTTTTAACACATTGTTTGATGCGACTGTACCAAATTAGTCATTTCAAATTGTAAGGAATTTTCTAACCCATATATATATTTCCTAACTTAAAAATCAGGATCCCTGTCTTTGGAAATCTATATTTACAGATTGGATCAATGTGAAAATATTAGGTCATTAAGTGATACATAACCAGGAGTCTACGTTTGAGTGTGACATAGACAAAGTGGGAAATTGGTACACACATGAAAGAGGTAATTTAAATAAGGTTTACCACAACTAGAAAAGTGTGCTCAGTACAAAGTTGGATTTATCTGTGCTAACAAGGTTTATTAATAGTTAGAAGCTTTATTGAGTTAACGCCAAATAAAGTTAATATAAGTAAACCAAAGTAAAATAAAGTAAACATAAGTGAAATAAAGTCAATTTATGGCAGGAAAGCCAGGAATATGTGACCTGTAGAATGTGACTGATGACTCAGAGGACCACATAGACGTAGCAAGTGTCACCAACTGCAGAAACCTGAGCTCCTGGCTTTAAGGTTCAAGAGGTAGTTTAGTCCATCTGTGAGACTGAGCTTTATGGATAGTATGTTCAGAGAGATGGCCACACTGCAGGCTAAAAGCATAGAGACAGAAACGAAATGACAGTCAGGCAGTCCAAAAGAACCAGACAGGTAGTGCAGGAGTCTCCTCTGGTGCTACTCTCATTGGATCCCACCTTGAATACTAGCAAGGAAGCTGCTCCCGTGTAGGAATACAGCTGGATCCAAGTTCATGGCACCACGTGTAGCTCAGCTGTACAGGACAGGAGGACGAAAAGGTGAAGAGGAGTCATGATAAGGGACTCATTAACTGCAGGCACAGTCAGGCACTTCTATGATTGTGAGTGTGACTCCAAAATTGTAAGTTGTCAGGGTCAAGCGTCAGGAGTAGCTACAGGACATTCCTCTGGGGAAAGTGCACAACCAGAGGTTGTTTGGTCAATGTCAGTACCAATGATTTCGGGAGGATGGGGCAAGGCAGATCTCAGGGGGCTAGGAAGAGGATTGAAAAGTAAGACTTCATTTCAGGATTACTTCCAATCCTACGTGCGAGTAAGTGGCGAAATAGGAGAGCTGAAGAACCGGTGTAGGAGGGAGGCTGTAAAATTCCTGAGGATTGGGACCATTCTGGGACAGATGGGACTTTTACAAGATAAAAGAACTGCATCTTAGCAGGAGCAGGACTAACATGCTTGCAGTGTGTCGGAGAGGGTTTAAACTGGATTGGCATTGGATCGGGAACCTAAGAGGTGCTCAGATTTTAGGAGTGAACAGCTAGTAGAAGGAAGTAGAAAACCAGAAAGCAAAAACCAAGGAACTGTGGAAGCAGGCCATTCAGCCCATTGAGTTCACACAGACCTGCAAAAAGCATCCCACCTAGAACCACCCCCTCCCTATCCCTGAAACCCTGCATTTTGCATGGTTAACCCAGCTAACCTACACGTAGAGTCATAGAGATGTACAGCACAGAAACACCCTTCAGTCAAACTTGTCCATGCTGACCAGATATCCTAAGCTAATCTAGTCTCATTTGCCAGCACTGGGCCCATGTCCCTCTAAACCCTTCCTAATCATATACCCACCCAAATGCCTCTTTAAATGTTGTCATTGCACGAGCCTCCACCACTTCCTCTGGCAGATTGTTCATATGTGAAAAAGTTGTCCCCATCTTTGGGCTGTGGGAGGAAACCCACGCAGACACAGGGAGAATGTGCAAACTCCACACAGACAGTCACCTGAGGCTGGAATTGAATGCAGGTCCCTGGTGTCATGAGGTAGCAGTGCTAACCACTGAACTACCTTGCTACCCAAATAGAAGGCAGACAGAGCTTATGCAGGCATCAAATAAGATCAGAATAGAGAATAATAAAACAGATGAACTAAAGGCATCCTACCTGAATGCACCTAGTATTTGCAATGTGTTCAATGTACAAAATTATGTAAATGAGTATGATATAATTGCTATAACAGTAACATGGCTACAAAGTGACTAGGCTTGGGAACTGAACATCCAACAATATTCCACATTTAGAATGGGTAGGCAAAAAGGAAAAGAAGCTGGATTAGTGCTTTTAATAAGGTGCAAGATCAGGATATTGATAAGATATCTTAGAACCTTAGATTGAATTATCAAAATGTAGTGTCAGTTTAGATGGAGCTACAACATAACAAAGAACAGCAGACATTGGTGGGAGTTGTTAATAGGCCACCAATCTGTCATGGTAACGTTGAACACCAGTCTTCATCCAGCATTTAAAGATGCTTTAATGTGGGTAATATAATACAAATCTGAAAATGTGTTGCTGGAAAAGCGCAGCAGGTCAGGCAGCATCCAAGGAGGAAGGGCTTATGCCTGAAACGTCGATTCTCCTGTTCCTTGGATGCTGCCTGACCTGCTGCACTTTTCCAGCAACACACTTTCAGCTCTGATCTCCAGCATCTGCAGTCCTCACTTTCTCCTCAATATAATACAAATGTGTGACTTCAATTTGTACATAGCCTGGGTTAACCAAATCAGCACGAATGCTGTAAAGGATGAATTCTTGAAGTTTCTGTGAGATGAATTACTGGAGCAGTATGATGAGGATCTAACTAGAGATCAGGTTATTTTGGATTTTGCGTTGTGCAATGAGAAAGGTCAAATCAAAACCCTAACTGTAAAATATTCTTTGGGAAATAGTGACCATAATAAAAGACATTTGCATAAAGTTTGAATGCAATATTGTTCATTTTATACCTAGGTTCTCAAATCTGAAGAAAGTAAATTATGAAGGTGTGAGGGGTAATTTGGGTATGATGGTTTGGGAAAGTACACCAAAATATTTAACATCAGACAAGCAGTGTATTTGAAGAAATATATGATGTACATCAGAAACGTATTTATCTGAGGCACAGATACCATGAGAAAGGTAAATTAACAGTGGTTAATGAAAGGAATGAAAAGTTACATTAGATCAAAGGAAGTGTCTTATGAAAGTACTTATTAATAGAAAGTGGTAAGCCTGAGGATTGAGATCAATTTAGAACTCAGCAAAGAGGGACCAAGAAAGTAATTAACAAAAGAGAACATGAATGCAAACTAACGAGAAACATAAAGGGTGGATTATAAAATCTTCTTTAGATATGTGAAAAGGAAAAGATTAGCTAGGACAAATGTAGAACATTATAGTGGAGACAGGGAGCTTGTAGTAGAGAGCAGGAAATGGTGGACAAACTGAATACTTACTTTGTATATGTAATATTTCCCGATTTGCTGATTACACCAAATTTGGTTGGAGGGTAATTTGTGAGGAAGCTTCAAGTGGACCCCTAGACAGATTTTGTGATCAGGAGAAAGTGAGGACTGCAGATGCTGGAGATCAGAGTCAAGAGTGTGGTGCTGGAAAAGCACAGCAGGTCAGGCAGCATCCAAGGAGCAGGAGAATCGATGTTTTGGGCATAAGCCCTTTCTGATGAATATTGTGTACAGTTTTGAGATAGGTGTACCACTGTGGGAGTACAACAGAGATTCACCAGATTAATCACTGCGATTTCAGACTTGCTTTATGAGGAGAGATAGAGAAAGATGGGTCTGTTTTCACTAGAACCTTGACAGTTAAATCTATAAAATGACTACAGGGCGTGACAGGGTGGATGAGGATAGGATATTTCTCCTGGCTAGAGAATCTAGAACCTGGGGACATTACCTCAGGATATGGGAAATGCCATTTAGGATGTAGGTTAAGAGCTATTTCTTGACTTTGAGGATGGTGAATCTTGGAATCCTCTATCCCGTTGGGCTGTGGGAACCCAATGATTGAGCATGCTCAAGTCAGAACTCAATAAGCTAATGACACCAAGAACCATAGAGATAGTATGAAGAAGTGGCTTTGAGGTAGATGTTCACTCATGATCTAATTGAATGGTGGAGTAGACTTGATGGGCTGAATGGCCTACTCTGATTCCTTTGGTCCTCTGTAATTAAATTTATCAGAGTATAATTTTATTCAGTCATCTGCTTCAGACGTCACATCTCAGCTGAAGAAAAATGAAAGTGCAATATCAAACAATAAGGGCAGAAGTTCCAACAATGACAGCTGGGAAATATCACTGCACCTTCCTCCCAGTCAGAAAAACCAGCCAACACAATTCTGCTTATCATCTCTTATCACATTTCTTAGCCATACAGCCATTACTGCTTTAATTCTAATGGTTTCACTTCTGCCAATAAGTCTTACTGTGTGTTAACTTTTCCAACACATTCAGAAATCCATATACTCAACATCAACTGTACTATCCTCATCAATCTTCTCACTTTATGTGATCAAAGAATCAGTCAATATAGTCAAACATGATTTCCGGACTTTCACTAATCCATCTAGACCAAATCCTTTTCAATTCTCTGAAATTAGCCCTTTTACAGGTAAGTAAATTCAAATTTAAACATCATTGTCCTTTCCCAGGATTATCCTGAGTCGAATTGTGTTGTGATCACTATTTCCTAAAATTTTCCCCACTGAAACACACGCCATTTGTTCCACTTTATTCCATGGAAGCATTTCCAGCTCTGCTTATTCTTCCTCTTTGGACTTGGGTTGTATTACACTGCTGAAGAGAGCTACTTAATGAGGGTAAAGCCCTTTGTTGTGTGCTGAGAGATGAGGAGAATTCTCTGCAGAGGTGAGTTCAAGTGCATGAGGGGGTCTGGGGTAGGATAATTATCGAACCCGGTTTGAACTTACGTTTAACATCTCACATCCCACACGGACGTGTTGTATTGCTGACATTCTGGAACAGCCTGCTGAAAGGAACAAACATTGCTGTTGGAACGGTTCATTTTTCTCCAGAGTCATAAAGATGTACTGCACAGAAACAGACACTTCGGTCCAACTCGTCCATGCCGACCAGATATCCTAAATTAACCCAGTCCTATTTGCTAGTATTTAGCCCTTTTCCCTCTAAACCTTTCCTATTCATATACCCATCCAGATGCCTATTAAATGCTGTAATTGTACCAGCCTCCACCACTTCCTCTGGCAGCTCATTCCATACACACACCACCCTCTGTGTGAAAACCTTGCTCCTTTGGTCCCTTTTAAATCTTTCCCCTCTCACCCTAAACCTATGCCCACCAGTTTTGGACTTCCCTACCCTGGGGAAAGGACCTTGCCTATTTACCCTATCCATGCCTCTCATGATTTTATAAACCTCTATAAGGTCACCCCTCAGCCTCCGACGCTCCAGGGAAAACAGCCCCAGCCTGTTCAGCCTCTCCCTGTAGCTCAAAACCCCCCAATCCTGGCAGCATCCTTGTAAACCTTTTCTGAACCCTTTCAAATTCAAGTTTGTAAGTATTATATAAAATGTCTGTCACAACCAAGGAATCGGGATTAATCCTGGTTTGGGTAAATTAAACAGAAACCACCTCTGTAATGCTCTGGTTGACTACATTGGTGCTATAACTTACATTCTTGTATCTCTGCTAAGGAGTACTGAGGCAGTGTGTCAAAGATGTGTCTCTGGCTGTAGACAGTGTACCGTGGATTGTCAGTGGACACCTACGAAGGACATCTTCTGCTTATGATGAGCCCCCAGTTTAGCAAGACTTTCCACGGAACTTTTGGGCAATTGTGATTCAAAGATTGGTGTCATTTCACCCTCTCCCCCACTCCGTTCTGGGAGAGCTCTCATTGAGAATCAATGCGCAAGTCAAACACATATTGTGCGTGAACTCTTGCCAAGTGGCTTGAGAATGTTGCCTGATGTCAGTGTAGTTCACACATTGAATTTACACATAAACTGTGTGATGGAGATCTGTTGGCAAGTATTATCAGTAACACTAAGAACTTGTCTGCTCCCTGACATTGTAATAGCAGCATTGTAACCAGGACAGCTGCGTTTGACCATTTTTGCCATTTTTCTTCAGTTGGATACAGCACCCATTGGTCCTCCATAATTTTCCCCAAGACCTATTCCGTTTCATTAGTATGGACAGGCTGTTTGTTCATGGAAGACATCACAGGCATTTCACTCTCATTCACACACACACACAAAGACACACACACATGCTTACGCAGACAGACACACACAAAGACATATGCATACACACGTACACAAACAGATACACACACACATACAAAGACACATGCACGCGCACACTCACACAGATACACATGCATACATACATACACGCACAGATCACACGCATACACACAGATACACATGCACATACACACACACACAAAAAGACACATGTATACACACAAAGACACATGCACACACACAGATACACATGCACATACACACACACACAAAAAGACACATGTATACACACAAAGACACATGCACACACACAGATACACGTGCACATACACACACACACAAAAAGACACATGTATACACACAAAGACACATGCACACACACAGATACACATGCACCCACAAAGACACATGCACACACACAGATACACATGCACCCACAAAGACACATGCACACACACACAGATACACATGCACCCACAAAGACACATGCACACACACACAGATACACATGCACCCACAAAGACACATGCACACACACACAGATACACATGCACCCACAAAGACACATGCACACACACACAGATACACATGCACCCACAAAGACACATGCACACACACACAGATACACATGCACCCACAAAGACACATGCACACACACACAGATACACATGCACCCACAAAGACACATGCACCCACAAAGACACATGCACACACACAGATACACATGCACATTTAACTCTTGCCCTTTAAAAAATACAAGAGCATTGGAAATAAATTCAAATCTGTCATGTCGTCACTACATTTGGAGCTTAGATGCAGCAGGTTTGAGATACAGAGTACAGCTTCCAATTACTCACTCCACTCTAGACAGTCATGGGATGCCAATCAGCTGGGGAATTTGTTGCCAAGTGTGTGCAGGGCTGCTTCATCACCACATGTACACCCATCCCACATGAGGACTCTCGTACCAGCGACAGAGGGAAAGGATGTTTCTGTCTCATGGTTGCGCCTGGGTTCTGAGCCCATTCCCCAGAATGAAGGAGACAAGGTCTCAAGGTAAAGTTAAATGTTGCCTGTCTACACTTGCACAGGCAAGTGAGGCTCAGGAGGAGAACAGACTGGGGATAAGGTTACAAAACCAGCTCATGTTCCTCCATTGCTTCCATTATAATCCCATCCCTTCAAATTCTTTCTAATAATTTGCACCCAAATTAATGGTGAATCTAACAAAACAAAACTCAGGGTCAGATGCTGACACTAGATATTTACAATAGAAATGCAGTCCAAATGTAATATGGCTGACTGAGATAAAACTGATATTTGCTGTTTCTTTCCAGAAAAGGTTTGCAGGCAGTGGTGCATTATGGGCAGTGTTTGATGTGAAAACAGAACGATTAACTGGATGGATAGGGATAGGATCTGCTCTGTCTTTCAGCAGCATAGGTTCAGGCATGATCAGTTGAGATTAAAATAAAAAAAAGTATTTAAAATATGAATAATATCATTTTAGTACATTGGTAACTGGTACTTTTGAACCTTCAACAGCGTGCAAAGTGAGTTGTGTTGCAGTGTAATAAGCGCACACACACACACACACACAGGCTCACATACACACACACACAGGCTCACACACACACATACACACACACACACACACACAGGCTCACACACACACATACACACACACACACACACACACAGGCTCACACACACTCACACACACACGCACACACACGCACACACACACACACACACGCTCACACACACACACACACACACACACGCTCACACACACACGCTCACACACACACGCTCACACACACACGCTCACACACACACACACACAAACGCTCACACACACACTCACACACACACGCTCACACACACACACACACAGGCTCACACACACACACACACTCAAACACACACACGCTCACACACAGGCTCACATACACACACAGGCACACACACACACACACACACAGGCTCACACACACACACACACCGGCTCACACACACACACACTCACGCTCACACACACACACACAGGCTCACACACACACAGGCTCACACACACACTGGCACACACACACACACGCTCACACACACACACACCGGCTCACACACACACAGGCTCACACACACACACGCTCACACACACACACACAGGCTCACACACACACACAGGCTCACACACAGGCTCACACACACACACACAGGCTCATACACACACACTCACACAGGCTCTCACACACAGATTCACACACATTCACACAGGCTCACACACACACAGGCTCACACACATACACAGGCTCACACACACACGCACACAGGCACACGCAAACAGGCTCACACACATACACAAGCTCACACACACACACACACACCGGCTCACACACACACACACTCACGCTCACACACACACACACAGGCTCACACACACACAGGCTCACACACACACACAGGCTCACACACACAGACTCACACACACACACAGGCTCACACACACAGACACACACAGGCTCACACACACACAGGCTCACACACACAGACTCTCACACACACACAGGCTCACACGCACACAGAGGCTCTCACACACACACATAGGCTCACACACACACAGGCTCACACACACACACACACACACACAGGCTCACACACACACACACAGGCTCTCACACACACACACGCTCACACACACAGGCTCACACACACAGACACACACACACAGGCTCACACACACACACAGGCTCACACACAGACTCACACACACACAGGCTCACACACACAGACTCACACACACACAGGCTCACACACATACACAGGCTCACACACACACATGCACACAGGCACACACAAACACACACACACAGGCTCACACACACACACACAAGCTCACACACACAGACTCACACACACACACAGGCTCACACACACACACACAGGCTCACACACACAGACTCTCACACACACACACACACAGGCTCACACACACAGACTCTCACACACACACACACAGGCTCACACACACAGGCTCACACACACACAGAGGCTCTCACACACAGGCTCACACACACACAGGCTCACACACACACACACACACACACAGGCTCACACACACACAGAGGCTCTCACACACAGGCTCACACACACACAGGCTCACACACACACACACACACACAGGCTCACACACACACACACACACACAGGCTCACACACACACACACAGGCTCTCTCACACACACACAGGCTCTCACACACACACACGCTCACACACACAGGCTCACACACACAGACTCACACACATACACACGCTCACACACACAGGCTCACACACACAGACTCACACACATACACAGGCTCACACACACAGACTCACGCACACACACACACAAGCTCTCACACATAGATTCACACACACACAGGCTCACACACATACACAGGCTCACACACACACACACGCACACAGGCACATACAAACACACACACACAAGCTCACACACACAGACTCACACACACACACACAGGCTCACACACACACACACACAGGCTCACACACACACAGGCTCACACACACACACACACAGGCTCACACACACACAGAGGCTCACACACACACCCACAGGCTCACACACACACACACAGGCTCACACACACACAGGCTCTCTCTCTCACACTCACACAGGCTCACACACACACACACACAGGCTCACACACACATACACAGGCTCACACACACACACAGGCTCACACACACACACACAGGTTCACACACACACACAGGCTCACAGACACACACACACAGGCACACACACACAGGCTCTCACACACACACACAGACTCACACACACACAAACTCACACACACACACAAACTCACACACAAACACACACACACAGACTCACACACAAACACACACACACACAGGCTCACACACACAGGCACACACAGACACAGGCTCAGACACAGACTCACACACACACACACACACAGGCACACACACACAGGCTCACACACATACACACACACAGACTCACACACAAGCACACACACACACACACAGACTCACACACACACATACACAGGCTCACACAGACTCACACACATACACACAGACTCACAAACACACACACACAGGCTCTCTCACACACACAGGCTCACACACACACACACACACACAGACTCTCACACACACAGGCTCACACACACAGACTCACACACACACACACAGGCTCACACACACACACAGGCTCACACACACACACACACACAAAGGCTCACACACACACAGACAGGCTCACACACACAGGCTCACACATACACACACACACAGGCTCACACACACACAGGCTCACACACACACACACACAGGCTCTCTCTCTCACACACACACAGGCTCTCACACACACACACGCTCACACACACAGGCTCACACACACAGACTCACACACATACACACGCTCACACACACAGGCTCACACACACAGACTCACACACATACACAGGCTCACACACACAGACTCACGCACACACACACACAAGCTCTCACACATAGATTCACACACACACAGGCTCACACACATACACAGGCTCACACACACACACGCACACAGGCACATACAAACACACACACACAAGCTCACACACACAGACTCACACACACACACACAGGCTCACACACACAGACTATCACACACACACACACACAGGCTCACACACACACAGGCTCACACACACACACACACAGGCTCACACACACACAGAGGCTCACACACACACCCACAGGCTCACACACACACACACAGGCTCACACACACACAGGCTCACACACACACACACACAGGCTCACACACACATACACAGGCTCACACACACACACAGGCTCACACACACACACACACAGGTTCACACACACACACAGGCTCACAGACACACACACACAGGCACACACACACAGGCTCTCACACACACACACAGACTCACACACACAAACTCACACACAAACACACACACACAGACTCACACACAAACACACACACACACAGGCTCACACACACAGGCACACACAGACACAGGCTCAGACACAGACTCACACACACACACACACACAGGCACACACACACAGGCTCACACACATACACACACACAGACTCACACACAAGCACACACACACACACACAGACTCACACACACACATACACAGGCTCACACAGACTCACACACATACACACAGACTCACAAACACACACACACAGGCTCTCTCACACACACAGGCTCACACACACACACACACAGACTCTCACACACACAGGCTCACACACACAGACTCACACACACACACACAGGCTCACACACACACACAGGCTCACACACACACACACACAAAGGCTCACACACACACAGACAGGCTCACACACACAGGCTCACACATACACACACACACAGGCTCACACACACACAGGCACACACACACACACACAAAGGCTCACACACACACAGACAGGCTCACACACACACAGGCACACACACACACACACAGAGGCTCACATACACACACAAGCTCACTCACAGGCTCACACACACACACAGACTCACACACACACAGGCTCACACACACACACACACACACAGGCTCACACACACACACACACACAGGCTCACACACACACAGGCACACACACACACACACAGAGGCTCACATACACACACAAGCTCACTCACAGGCTCACACACACACACAGACTCACACACACACAGGCTCACACACACACACACACACACAGGCTCACACACACACACACACACAGGCTCACACACAGGCTCACACACACACACACCGGCTCCCCACACACACACACAGGCTCACACACACAGGCTTACACACACACAGGCTCACACACACACACACACACAGGCTCACACACACACACACACACACACCGGCTCCCCACACACACACACGCAGGCTCACACACACAGGCTTACACACACACAGGCTTACACACACACAGGCTCACACACACACACACACACAGGCCCACACACACACACAGGCTCACACACACACACACACACAGGCTCACACACAGGCTCACACACACACACCCCGGCTCCCCACACACACACACACACAGGCTCACACACACAGGCTCACACACACGCACAGGCTCACACACACACACACAGACAGGCTCTCACACACACACACAGACTCACACACACACAGACTCACACACACACACAGGCTCTCACACACAGACACACACAGGCTCTCACACACACAGGCTTACCCACACATATAGGCTCACACACACACACACAGGCGCACACACATAGGCATACACATATGCATGCATATTGAAATTTAATGTTGATTTTGCCCTTTGTGCACATTTTCTGCAGCAGTAACATTGTAGTCCGCGCTTTGTTCTCCCATCTAATGCAGTATGACATGCCTGGACTGCAAGCAGAGCAAATCATTTCATTGTATCAGGTACACTGCGACACTAATAAATCACATCAAATCAAATACACACGCTCACACAGACATACATACATACACTAATTATTCAGCAACTTTCTGACTTGGGGACTATTTAAATATATTCGCAATTTGGATACAGAACTCGCTCAAAGGTAGAAGACAGAGGGTGGTGGTGGAGGGTTGTTTTTCAGACTGGAGGCCTGTGACCAGTGGAGTGCCACAAGGATCGGTGCTGGGTCCCCTACTTTTCATTATTAATATAAATGATTTGGATGTGAGCATAAGAGGTACAGTTAGTAAGTTTGCAGATGACACCAAAATTGGAGGTGTAGTGGACAGCGAAGAAGGTGACCTCAGATTACAACAGGACCTTGATAAGATGGGCCAATGGGCTGAGAAGTGGCAGACGGAGTTTTTAGATAAATGCGAGGTGCTGCATTTTGGGAAAGCAAATCTTAGCAGGACTTATACACTTAATGGTAAGGTCCTAGAGAGTGTTGCTGAACAAAGAAACCTTGGAGTGCAGGTGAGCTCCTTGAAAGTGGAGTCACAGGTCGATAGGATAGTGAAGAAGGCGTTTGGCATGCTTTCCTTTATTAGTCAGTGTATTGAGTACAGGAGTTGGGAGGTCATATTGTGCCTGTACAGGACATTGGTTAGGCCATTGTTGGAATATTGCATGCAATTCTGGTCTCCTTCCTATCGTAAGGATGTTGTGAAACTTGAAAGAGTTCAGAAAAGATTTACAAGGATGTTGCCAGGGTTACAGGATTTGAGCTATAGGGAGAGGCTGAATAGGCTGGGGCTGTATTACCTGGAGCATCGGAGGCTGAGGATGACCTGATGGAAGCTTATAAGATCATGAGGGGCATGGATAGGATTAATAGACAAAGTCTTTTCCCTGGGGTGAGGGAGTCCAGAACTAGAGGGCATAGGTTTAGGGTGGGAGGGGAAAGATATAAAAGAGACCGAAGGGGCAACTTTTTCATGCAGAGGGTGGTACGTGTATGGAATGAGCTGCCAGAGGATGTGGTGGAGGCTGGTACAATTGCAACATTTAAGAAGCATTTGGATGGGTATATGAATAGGAAGTGTTGGAGGGATACAAGCCGGGTGCTGGCAGGTGGGACTAGATTGGGTTGGGATATCTGGTCGGCATGGACAGGTTGGACCGAAGGGTCTGTTTCTGTGCTGTACATCTCTATGACTCTACGACTCTGTGAATGAAGATAGCCAGTCTTCTAATGCACAGAGTATGTGCTGGGGTTTGCGGTAAAAGCAGGTAGTTAGAGTTGGAAATGTTCTAACTTGGCCAACCCACCTCAATGTAGGTGTCAATTTTTAAAATCTTTGTTCTTTCATGGAATATAGGCGTACTTGTTCCTTATCTCTGATGAACCTCAAACTGAGTGGCTTGCCAGGCCATTTCAGGGTTAGTTAAGAGTCAACCACATTGCTGCTGGTCTGAAATACATGTAGGCTGGATCAGATAGGATGACACATTTCCCCGTTGAAGGACATTAGTCACCCAGATAGGTATTTGCAATTGATGATAGTTCATGGTAACTTACCTAAGACTAGCTTTTTATTCCCAATGTATTCATTGAATTTAAATTCTTGCAGTTGCTCTGGTTAGTACTGAACATATTTCTCTAAAGTTTTAGCCTTAGCCTCTGGATCAATATTGATTATTGATCAATAATCCAGTGGCATTAGCATTACACCACTGGCACATGCAGCTCTCACACCAAGGAAATGTGGCCTAAACTAGATGGCCTGTCAATCATGCATTCTAGCAGCATGTGCTTCTTTTACTGTGACAACTATAGCCTCATCCTGTGTCCTTTTCAAAAAGAACTGAGGATTTAAATAAACAGGTCATGAAATTTAAACAAAGCTTATCTGTTTTTGAAGTACCTTTCTGTCTCCTCCATTGGGGTGGCGCAGTGACTAGCACGCTGCCTCACAGCGCCAGAGACCCAGGTTCGATTCCAGCTTTGGGTGACTGTGTGGAGTTTGCACATTCTCCCCGTGTCTGTGTGGGTGTCCTCCGGGTGCTCCAATATCCTCCCACAATCCAAAGATGTGCAGGCTAGCTGGAATGCTCATAATATCCAGGGATGTGCAGGCTAGGTGGGTTAGCCATGGGAAATGCAGGGTGACAGGGTAAGGGGGGAGGAAGTACAGGTTCCATGAAAAATTTGTACCCTCCATTATTGCAGGTTAATAGCTTGGGATCATGAAAACTGGAGTCTGTTTTAACTCAGCACTGTGTTCAAATCACTCTGCAAACTGGGTGTTTTGCATTTTGCAATTCATGCCCACCTCCTTTCCCTTATAAATCGAACATTTTATCGGTCAGAAATTCAGCCCAGGATTTCCTCATCTGGGTCCCACCCACCACCTTTACAGAGGTCTGAAGAGACCACCATCCACGATAATCTAGCCCAGTCATTAAGAACTCATTAGGACTTACCCCTGAAGGGACTGGGCAAAGCAGGGCAATGCCTGATGACATAGCAGCAGTGCCACAAGACGTTCAGTGACCTCTTGTGAGTGGTCAAGGTAGGTTTTACATGATGTACCCTACCCAGCACTCCACCAGCCTCACAGACTGCCCGGCCTGACGCAGACTCCAGGATAAACCCATCAGCAATCCTTGCACACGTGCCAAGCTCACACCTGGCACCCATTGCTTTCAGTTAGCTTCAGCTATTCCGCTCTAGCAGCTCATCACTGAAACATAGTGTCACACTATCACTGGCATTCTGCCCTCTCTCCAATACAGCGAGGTGGGCACACAACAGAAGGGGTCAAAGGTTGCGTAGGCCTGGAACTCCTGAACCCAGTGGAGGTGATGTCTCTCTGCCTCATAGAAATGGCTGCAATAAATCCCTTGGATCAAGTGCCACTGAAAATGTTGAACAGGTTGGCATTTGTCTGCCTCATGCCCCTTCTCAGCTCTTGGCTCACCCTTGTGCTGCATAAGGAACAAGCTCCTGATGGTGCCACCATGGTCCTGTTTTATCCCACCCCCTCGTGTTCCCTCTGCAGTTCTACCCACCCTCCTCCACACCTGTGTTCAGGTACTCACCTGTCTGCACTGAACAGCCCAGGGAAGGAGAGAGAGAGAGAGCTGAAGGGTAGCACCATGAAGACATCCCATCACTTGACCTGACAAGCCACCAATTCTAGCACTGGTGAGTCACTGGGCACAGGGAGTTCTGTCAGACCCAGGCTGAAGGATGGTTTGGTTCCCAGCTCACCAGAGGGCAAAGTGGGAGAGGTGTTTGAGAAACTAGGAGTAGGTCATTTGGCCCTTTGATCCATTCAGTATGATCATGGCTGATCATCCAACTCAGTCCCCTGGTCCTGTTTTCCCCTGAGATCCTTTAATCCCTTTAGCCCCAACCACTTTATCAAACTCCTTGAAAATGTTCAATGTTTCGCCTCAACTGCTTTTTATGACAGAGAGTTCCACAGGGTCTCTGGGTGAAGACATTTCTCCTTATCTCAGCCTGAAATGGCCGACCCAGTATCCTTCGATGTGACCCCGGTTCTGGACTCCCTGGTCGTTGGAAACATCCTTTTATTCTTGCTGGAGGTTGAAGGGTTTCTATGAGATCCCCCTCATTCTTCCAAAGTCCAGTGAACATAGTCATAACCAATCCAGTCTCTCTTCATGTGTCAGTCAGGAATCAGTCTGGTAAACTTTGGTGCACTCCATCTATAGTCAGAACATCTTTCCTCAGATACGGAGATCAAAACTGCATCCAGTTCTCCAGTGTTGCCTGGATAATTGCAGTGAAATATCCCTGCTCCTGTACTCGACTCCTCTTACAACAAAGGCCAACTTACCATTTGCCTTCTTCACTGCCTGCTGCACCTGCATAGCTTCCTCTCAGTGACAGGAATACAAGGACACCCAGGTGAAATAACTGCACAGAGGCTGGTATCCTGTCACCCTTAATTTACACGCGGCGAGTCCTTGACACTGATCCACTTCCCTCAGAGCCAGCTCTCGCGGTGTCTGACACTCCTGTTTATATCTGTCAGCCAGGGCTCCCTGATTGGACCAGATTAATCGCCTCATATTTTATGGCTGACTTTGTTACAATCACTACACCAGATCTCATGGCACCTGCCCCTTTGCCAATCGATTGCCGTTCAGGTAATTATGTACTTTCCTGTTTGTGCTGCCAGAGGTGATGACCTTAACATTTATCCACATTATACTTTGCCTGCCATGCATTAGCTCACTCACTCCACTCACTGTAACATCTCTGCTTCCTCCTCACAGCCCACTCCCACCCCCATCCAGCTTTGCACCATCTGCAAAGTTAGAAATATTACGTTTTGTTCCCTCATCCACGTTGTTCCTATATTGTGAATATTCAAGGTGCAGTGGACTCAGGGAGGGAGACTCCCTGGCTAACCCTGAAGGCCATGCCCATAGAGGTAGTGAGGGTGTGAGTGGGCCAGCCTCCTGGCTCTGAGAAACATGGAGGAGACCAGTTCCAAATTGTCAGAGGAGCTGGATCCCTCTCTACATCCTTGGATCGATTTCCTCGTCATGTTACAGACTCAGAGGCAGTGCCACCGCTGGGTGGTACAGGGCAGGTCAGTGTAAGTGGAAACATGCCATCCATCCAGATTTCTACAAAGCATTGAAGCCCAAACAGTAAAACACAATGGAAGTTTGTGAAGAGAACCAAACTAATGCAGACACTCTGGGATATCAGGCAGCATCAGCAGCACAGTCTCATGGGACCACACTGGAGGATTCTCACAGGTATCCTGAACAATATTTATCCCTCAGTCCACATTACCGCAAAATGTCATGTTGCAGTTGGTGGGGGTTTGCTGTGCAGATTGACGAGAGAGCGTTGTGAGACATCCTGAGGTCATCAAAGATGCTGTGTGGAGACCTTTCCTTCAACCCTCAGTGTTACTGTTAACGCTCCACATCCCTTAGTATTACTGTCAATGCTCCACATCCCTCAGTATTACTGTTACTACTCCACATCCCTCAGTGTTACTGTTACTACTCCACATCCCTCAGTGTTACTGTTAATGCTCCACATCCCTCAGTGTTACTGTTAATACTCCACATCCCTCAGTATTACTGTTAATGCACCACATCCCTCAGTATTACTGTTACTACTCCACATCCCTCAGTGTTACTGTTAATACTCCACATCCCTCAGTGTTACTGTTAATATTCCACATCCCTCAGTGTTACTGTTAACAGTCCACATCCCTCAGTATTACTGTTAATGCACCACATCCCTCAGTGTTACTGTTAATACTCCACAACCCTCAGTGTTACTGTTAATACTCCACATCCTTCAGTATTACTGTTAATGCACCACATCCCTCAGTATTACTGTTACTACTCCACATCCCTCAGTGTTACTGTTAATACTCCACATCCCTCAGTGTTACTGTTAACGGTCCACATCCCTCAGTATTACTGTTAATACTCCACATCACTCAGTGTTACTGTTAATACTCCACATCCCTCAGTATTACTGTTAATACTCCACATCTCTCAGTGTTATTGTTAATGCTCCACATCCCTCAGTATTTCTGTTAATACTCCACATCCCTCAGTATTACTGTTAATAATCCACATCCCTCAGTGTTACGGTTAATACTCCACATCCCTCAGTATTACTGTTAATAATCCACATCCCTCAGTGTTACGGTTAATGTTCCACAACCCTCAGTGTTACTGTTAATGTTCCGCATCCCTCAGTATTACTGTTAATACTCCACATCCCTCAGTGTTATTGTTAATACTCCACATCCCTCAGTGTTATTGTTAATGCTCCACATCCCTCAGAATTAGTTAATACTCCACATCCCTCAGTGTTATTGTTAATGCTCCACACCCCTCAGTGTTATAGTTAATGATTCACATCCCTCAGTGTTACTGTTAATACTCCACATCCCTCAATGTTACTGTTAATGTTCCACATCCCTCAGTGTTACTGTTAATGCAACACATCCCTCAGTGTTACTGTTAATGTTCCACATCCCTCAGTGTTACTGTTATTACTCCACATCCCTCAGTGTTATTGTTAATGCTCCACATCCCTCAGTGTTACTGTTAATGTTCCACATCCCTTAGTGTTATTGTTAATGCTCCACATCCCTCAATGTTACTGTTAATACTCCACATCCCTCAGTGTTATTGTTAATACTCCACATTCCTCAGTGTTATTGTTAATGCACCACACCCCTCAGTGTTACTGTTAATGTTCCGCATCCCTCAGTGTTACTGTTAATGTTCCACATCCCTCAGTGTTACTGTTAATGTTCCACATCCCTCAGTGTTATTGTTAATACTCCACATTCCTCAGTGTTATTGTTAATGCACCACACCCCTCAGTGTTACTGTTAATGTTCCGCATCCCTCAGTGTTACTGTTAATAATCCACATCCCTCAGAGTTTGTTAATGTTCCACATCCCTCAGTGTTACTGTTAATAATCCACATCCCTCAGTGTTACGGTTAATGTTCCATAACCCTCAGTGTTACTGTTAATACTCCACATCCCTCAGTGTTATTGTTAATACTCCACATCCCTCAGTGTTACTGTTAATGTTCCGCATCCCTCAGTGTTACTGTTAATGCTCCACAGCCCTCACTGTTACTGTTAATACTCCACATTCCTCAGTGTTATTGTTAATGCTCCACAACCCTCAGTGTTATTGTTAATACTACACAACCCTCAGTGTTACTATTAATACTCCACTCCCTCAGTGTTATTGTTAATACTCCACATCCCTCAGTGTTACTGTTAATATTCCACATCCCTCAGTGTTACGGTTAATGTTCCACATCCCTCAGTGTTATTGTTAATACTCCACATTCCTCAGTGTTATTTTTAATGCACCACACCCCTCAGTGTTACTTTTAATGTTCCACATCCCTCAGTATTACTGTTAATACTCCACATCCCTCAGTGTTGTTATTAATGTTCCACATCCCTCAGTGTTACGGTTAATGTTCCACAACCCTCAGTGTTACTGTTAATACTCCACTTCCCTCAGTGTTACTGTTAATACACCACATCCCTCAGTATTACTGTTAATGCTCCACAGCCCTCACTGTTACTGTTAATACTCCACATCCCTCAGTGTTATTGTTAATGCTCCACAACCCTCAGTGTTATTGTTAATACTACACAACCTTCAGTGTTACTGTTAATACTCCACATCCCTCAGTGTTATTGTTAATACTCCACATCCCTCAGTGTTACTGTTAATGTTCCACATCCCTCAGTGTTACAGTTAATACTCCACATCCCTCAGTGTTATTGTTAATACTCCACATTCCTCAGTGTTATTGTTAATGCACCACACCCCTCAGTGTTACTTTTAATGTTCCACATCCCTCAGTATTACTGTTAATACTCCACATCCCTCAGTGTTGTTATTAATGTTCCACATCCCTCAGTGTTACGGTTAATGTTCCACAACCCTCAGTGTTACTGTTAATACTCCACATCCCTCAGTGTTATTGTTAATACTCCACAACCCTCAGTGTTACTGTTAATGTTCTGCATCCCTCAGTATTACTGTTAATACTCCACATCCCTCAGTGTTACTGTTAATACTCCACATCCCTCAGTGTTATTGTTAATACTCCACATCCCTCAGTGTTACTGTTAATGTTCCACATCCCTCAGTGTTACGGTTAATGTTCCACATCCCTCAGTGTTATTGTTAATACTCCACATTCCTCAGTGTTATTGTTAATGCACCACACCCCTCAGTGTTACTGTTAATGTTCCGCATCCCTCAGTGTTACTGTTAATACTCCACATCCTGCAGTGTTATTGTTAATGCTCCACATCCCTCAGTGTTACTGTTACTACTCCACTTCCCTCAGTGTTACTGTTAATACACCACATCCCTCAGTATTACTGTTAATGCTCCACAGCCCTCACTGTTACTGTTAATACTTCACATCCCTCAGTATTATTGTTAATGCTCCACAACCCTCAGTGTTACTGGTAATACTCCACACCCCTCAGTGTTACTGTTAATGTTCCACAACCCTCAGTGTTACTGTTAATACTACACTTCCCTCAGTGTTACTGTGAATATTCCACATCCCTCAGTTTTACTGTTAATGCACCACAACCCTCAGTGTTACTGTTAATGTTCCACATCCCTCAGTGTTACTGTTAATACTCCACAACCCTCAGTGTTACTGTTAATATTCCACATCCCTCAGTGTTACTGCTAATACTCCACATCCCTCAGTGTTACTGTTAATGCTCCACATTCCTCAGTGTTATTGTTTCTGCAGCACACCCCTCAGTGTTACTGTTAATGTTCCGCATCCCTCAGTGTTACTGTTAATACTCCACATTCCTCAGTGTTACTGTTAATACTCCACATCCCGCAGTGTTATTGTTAATGCTCCACATCCCTCAGTGTTACTTTTAATACTCCACTTCCCTCAGTGTTACTGTTAATACACAACATCCCTCAGTATTACTGTTAATGCTCCACAGCCCTCACTGTTACTGTTAATACTCCACATCCCTCAGTGTTATTGTTAATGCTCCACAACCCTCAGTGTTACTGGTAATACTCCACATCCCTCAGTGTTTTTGTTAATGCTCCACAACCCTCAGTGTTACTGTTAATGTACCACAACCCTCAGTGTTACTGTTAATGCTCTACATCCCTCAGTGTAATTGTTAATATTCCACATCCCTCAGTCTTATTGTTAATACTGCACACCCCTAAGTGTTACTGTTAATACTCCACATCCCTCAGTGTTACTATTAATGCACCACAACCCTCAGTGTTACTGTTAATGTTCCACATCCCTCAGTGTTATTGTTAATACTCCACAACCCTCAGTGTTACTGTTAATGTTCTGCATCCCTCAGTATTACTGTTAATACTCCACATCCCTCAGTGTTACTGTTAATACTCCACATCCCTCAGTGTTATTGTTAATACTCCACATCCCTCAGTGTTAGTGTTAAAGCTCCACATCCCTCAGTGTTACTGTTAATGTTCCACATCCCTCAGTGTTATTGTTAATGCTCCCCATCCCTCAGTGTTACTGTTAATGTTCCACATCCCTCAGTGTTACTGTTAATACTCCACATCCCTCAGTGTTACTGTTAATGCTCCACATCCCTCATTGTTATTATTAATACTCCACACCCCTCTGTGTTATTGTTAATGCTCCACATCCCTCAGTGTTACTGATAATGTTCCATATCCCTCAGTGTTATTGTTAATGCTCCACATCCCTCAGTATTACTGTTAATGTTGCACATCCCTAAGTGTTACTGTTAATACACCACAACCCTCAGTGTTACTGTTAATGTTCCAAATCCCTCAGTGTTACTGTTAATACTCCACAACCCTCAGTGTTACTGTTAAGGTTCTACATCCCTCAGTGTTACTGCTAATACTCCGCATCCCTCAGTGTTACTGGTAATACTCCACACCCCTCAGTGTTACTGTTAATGTTCCACATCCCTCAGTGTTACTGTTAATACTCCACAACCCTCAGTGTTACTGTTAATGTTCCACAACCCTCAGTGTTACTGTTAATACTCCACAAGCCTCAGTGTTACTGTTAATACTCCACAACCCTCAGTGTTACTGTTAATACACCACAACCCTCAGTGTTACTGTTAATGCTCCACACCCCTCAGTGTTACTGTTAATACACTACAACCCTCAGTGTTACTGTTAATACTCCACATTCCTCAGTGTTACTGGTAATGTTCCACATCCCTCAGTGTTATTGTTAATGCTCCACAACCCTCAGTGTTACTGGTAATACTCCACATCCCTCAGTGTTTTTGTTAATGCTCCACAACCCTCAGTGTTACTGTTAATGTACCACAACCCTCAGTGTTACTGTTAATGCTCTACATCCCTCAGTGTAATTGTTAATATTCCACATCCCTCAGTCTTATTGTTAATACTGCACACCCCTAAGTGTTACTGTTAATACTCCACATCCCTCAGTGTTACTATTAATGCACCACAACCCTCAGTGTTACTGTTAATGTACCACAACCCTCAGTGTTACTGTTAATGCTCTACATCCCTCAGTGTAATTGTTAATATTCCACATCCCTCAGTCTTATTGTTAATACTGCACACCCCTAAGTGTTACTGTTAATGTTCCACATCCCTCAGTGTTATTGTTAATGCTCCACATCCCTCAGTGTTAGTGTTAAAGCTCCACATCCCTCAGTGTTACTGTTAATGTTCCACATCCCTCAGTGTTACTGTTAATACTCCACATCCCTCAGTGTTACTGTTAATGCTCCACATCCCTCATTGTTATTATTAATACTCCACACCCCTCTGTGTTATTGTTAATGCTCCACATCCCTCAGTGTTACTGATAATGTTCCATATCCCTCAGTGTTATTGTTAATGCTCCACATCCCTCAGTATTACTGTTAATGTTGCACATCCCTAAGTGTTACTGTTAATACACCACAACCCTCAGTGTTACTGTTAATGTTCCAAATCCCTCAGTGTTACTGTTAATACTCCACAACCCTCAGTGTTACTGTTAAGGTTCTACATCCCTCAGTGTTACTGCTAATACTCCGCATCCCTCAGTGTTACTGGTAATACTCCACACCCCTCAGTGTTACTGTTAATGTTCCACATCCCTCAGTGTTACTGTTAATACTCCACAACCCTCAGTGTTACTGTTAATGTTCCACAACCCTCAGTGTTACTGTTAATACTCCACAAGCCTCAGTGTTACTGTTAATACTCCACAACCCTCAGTGTTACTGTTAATACACCACAACCCTCAGTGTTACTGTTAATGCTCCACACCCCTCAGTGTTACTGTTAATACACTACAACCCTCAGTGTTACTGTTAATACTCCACATCCCTCAGTGTTACTGGTAATGTTCCACATCCCTCAGTGTTACTGTTAATGCTCCACATCCCTCATTGTTATTATTAATACTCCACACCCCTCTGTGTTATTGTTAATGCTCCACATCCCTCAGTGTTACTGATAATGTTCCATATCCCTCAGTGTTATTGTTAATGCTCCACATCCCTCAGTATTACTGTTAATGTTGCACATCCCTAAGTGTTACTGTTAATACACCACAACCCTCAGTGTTACTGTTAATGTTCCAAATCCCTCAGTGTTACTGTTAATACTCCACAACCCTCAGTGTTACTGTTAAGGTTCTACATCCCTCAGTGTTACTGCTAATACTCCGCATCCCTCAGTGTTACTGGTAATACTCCACACCCCTCAGTGTTACTGTTAATGTTCCACATCCCTCAGTGTTACTGTTAATACTCCACAACCCTCAGTGTTACTGTTAATGTTTCACAACCCTCAGTGTTACTGTTAATACTCCACAAGCCTCAGTGTTACTGTTAATACTCCACAACCCTCAGTGTTACTGTTAATACACCACAACCCTCAGTGTTACTGTTAATGCTCCACACCCCTCAGTGTTACTGTTAATACACTACAACCCTCAGTGTTACTGTTAATACTCCACATCCCTCAGTGTTACTGTTAATGTTCCACATCCCTCAGTGTTACTGTTAATGCTCCACATCCCTCAGTGTTACTGTTAGGACTCCACATCCCTCCGTGTTACTGTTAATGTTCCACAACCCTCAGTGTTACTGTTAATACTCCACATCCCTCAGTGTTACTGTCAATACTCCACAACCCTCAGTGGTACTGTTAATGCTCCACATCCCTCAGTGTTACTGTTAATACTCCACATCCGTCAGTGTTACTGGTAATATTCCACATCCCTCAGTGTTACTGTTAATGTTCCACAACCCTCAGTGTTTCTGTCAATACTCCACATCCCTCAGTATTACTGGTAATGTTCCATAACCCTCAGTGTTACTGTTAATACTCCACACCCCTCAGTATTATAGATAATGCTCCACATCCCTCAGTGTTATTGTTAATACTCCACATCACTCAGTGTTACTGATAATACTCCACAACCCTCAGTGTTATTGTTAATGCTCCACATCCTTCAGTATTACTGTTAATACTCCACAATTCCTGTTGTTACTGTTAATACTCCACATCCCTCAGAATTTTTGTTAATGCTCCAGAACCCTCAGTATTACAGTTAATGCTCTACAACCCTCAGTATTACTATTAATGATCCACAATCCTCAGTGTTACTCTTAATGCACCAGAACCCTCTGTATTAAGTTAATACTCCACAACGCTCAGTATTACTGTTAATGATCCACAATCCTCAGTGTTACTGTTAATGCTCCAGAACCCTCAGTATTACAGTTAATATTCCACAACCCTCAATATTACTGTTAACACTCCACAACCCTCAGTGTTACTGTTACTAATGGTAACTCAGGGTTCCTGAACCCTTCCCCAAATGAAGGGCTTATGCCCGAAACATTGACTGTCCTGCTCCTCGGATGCTGCCTGACCTGCTGTGCTTTTCCAGCACAACCCTTTTCAGCTCTCCCTCTCCCACGGCACTGTGTGACTGCTGTGCACCCTGATCTCCTTTCAGACTTGCTTTTCTCTCTCTCTGTCTAACGATGCTGTGAATCAGTTCCCAGCCTACTGCTGCTGAGTCCCTGCTTTGGGACGTTCCTTCATTACGGCTCAGCCTGAACCAAACCTGTTCTCCCTCACTGTCCACTCGCTTGCGTTGCCAGCAACAACCACTGTCCAGTCGCTAGGCCTTTTCCCTTCCCCACAGCCCCCACACTCCCTCCCACCAACCCCACTCCCCTAAACCACATCCATCCCCACCCCACACCCCACCCCATCCCCACAGCTCTACCCCACCTCCAAAACCCTACGCCCCCCTCAGTTGTGAGAAAATGATGGAGTCGACATGTTGATATTATCTCCTCTGATGGTGGTTTGGATCACAAGGGGATAGCGCCATCAGGTTGGAGTGAGGATACTAAGGAGTGAAACCAGGAAAGTCATTGTCAGATAGGCCCCACTGGAGACCTACAACACACTTCCCCCAAAAGACAGCGGACCCTGGGGATCAACTGAACTCTTTTGTGGGTGAGATGGACAGATTTTACCTTAATATGATTGTCATTTGATCTGGATTGCAGTGAGTGAACAAAGCTGAGGCACCAATCAGCCACAGTGCACTTGAGTGATAGAACAGCTTCAAGGGGCTGAATGGCCTCCAGCTACAAGTGTGTTTCTTTAACAGTGAAAGATGTGAAATAAATAAGAGCAGTGTTTTTGCTGTGAAGCTGTTATGAACTTGGTTTGATTGTTAAATGTGGTGCTATTGATGCTAATCTTCTCCACTCCCTCCAGATTCGGACAGTCTGTCCAGCCCCACACACCTGAGTCTGAGTTTATCGGAGGGCGATGAGCAGTTGGACAGGTTACAGCAGGTGGAGATTGCAAGGACAATGCCAATGTCGCAGTGGAAAGCGGGCACCGTCCAGGCCTGGCTGGAAGTTGTCATGGCGATGCCAATGTACATCAAATCCTGCATGGAGAACGTCAAAAGTGGCAGGGTAAGAACAGGACCCTGAGCCAACTGTCATTGTTTCTGGGCCCTGAGTGGGCCCAGGGTTCACAGAGACCAGGGTGGGATTACTGCTGGAATCACAAGCCGTGCATTCAGAATGTGGAGTGTAGGCCAGTGAGGATCTGGATTGGCCGGACACAGGGATAGGGAGGCGGGGCATGTTATTTCAGGATTAACAGAATGACATTTTTGCCCAAATGGCCTTCCGTACTTGTATTGAGTGTGTCTTTGAAAGATTGACTTTAATAAAGAGGGCCTCCGCACCTTCAGGTAAGGGAAAGTTCGGACATTTCTCATTATTTCTGTGACACTGAAGGCCCTGGATTTTATCTTATTGAAGGAATGACCTCTGCCCTTTGACCCATGTTCCCTTTCCCAGTCTGTTGCTGATGACTAAAGGGCCTGTCGAAGGGGCAGTGGGAGTGAGGCCTTTTGTCCAGGAGCCCCATCATCTGGGACTGTTGGAAAGCCAGGGCAGAGCTGTCCAGATGGCGTTGGAAATAGGATTACCTGCAGGTCTCAATCTAAAAGGAGCTGCCTGTTCAGGCCGGGCTGTGTTTGATGTTATATTGCGGTTATCCCGTTACCATGGCGATCTGAATACCTATTATTCTGCAGCCCGCCCCTTTAATCACTCACCTATTGATGTTGAATGAAATCAGAGTCAGCACAGGAACATTTACCATGAAAGGGGGTTATAGTCTGCAGTGGTGTAAAATTCCCAGGAATGTGTGTCCTATTCAGGATCCCCTCAGTCTGGTGAGATTGGCTTATACATTCTGACAGTGAGGAGGTTGGCAGGAAATGTTGGTGACGGCAAGGTCAGCGCGGGAATTCACAGGGTGTTAGGGAGCCCCAGTCTCAACTCCCAGCATGCCAAGTGTTCAGAGCAGCCTGAGAGCTTGGGGGAAGAGACATATCATAAAGTCATAGAGAGGTACATACCATGGCAACAGACCCTTCGGTCCAACTCGTCCATGCAGACCGTGTTCCCTCACAGATTCTCTTCCACTCTCAGAGGGAGCCTGTAGCTGGCTGTACAGACCGATGTAGCTACCCCAGGCCCTGTTAGTTGCAGGAAGGAGTGGGTGGGGTGTTGATATAGCAGCACGTTCCTCTCGCCTGGCTCCTGCTTTTTCCCAATGGCAAGTCTCAAGGTGCTCGACATTTTCCCGGATGCTCCTCCTCCACCTCGATTCCCGGCTATCTGTGGGAATGCTGCACCTTTTCAGTGAGGCCTTGATGGTATCCCAGGAGCACTTCCTCTGTCCCACCTGGGGCTCCCTTCAGTTTCGGAGCTCAGCATTGCTCTGAGATCAGTGAGTTGGAAAGCCTCTATATTCCTGAAATATATTTGGGCCCAACCAGTGCTTATGCTCCAATTGAGTCTCCTGTCATCTTTCCTCACCCAAATCTGTCATCGTGACCATTTATTCCCCTTCAAAAGCTGACCTTGTTTCCACTGAAATACACCTCAACTATTCACTTCAGCCATTCCACGTGGGGGTGGGGTCCATATTCCCGCCACTTTCTGGCCAATGCAATGTCTCCTCGATAACCCTAGTGGGGTCTTAGTGACTGTCTGGAATTGATGGTCTTTTGTTCCAGTCCTCATGGCCTTCCCAGACACAGAATGGCAGGATTGGGAGTGTGCTCCAGTCATACCAACTAACAAAGGCATTGAAATAATCTGGGTTATATTTAACTGCAAACATCTCCTTCTGTTCAGTCTTTCTCCTCCCTGTACCTTCAGTCTGTTGTTTTGAAGAATGGTTGGACTGTTTCCTGCTCTAAAACCTTAATGGTACTGAATTGCCATTCCCCCACCCCCAGACCCACTCTCTCTCTCCCTGCCACCAACAACAAGTGATTAATTCTCAAACACAATGCAGCCTAATTGTTACAGGTTTCACAATTCACAATAGATTCTCTGGCAGCCTGCGTCCTTCAGGCAACTCCAGGCATTCCCAGTAATTGTACTCACTGCAGCTAAACAGTCAGTGCACAGCACCCACAGGTTTTGGTGTGAGGTTGATGCTGGAATAACTTGCCCTCTTTGATTTTTACTCACCAAAAGCTGTTAGATTAGATCCCCTACAGTGTGGAAACAGGCCCTTCGGCCTAACAAGTCCACATCGACCCTCCAAAGAGTAACCCACCCAGACCCATTTCCCTCTGACTAATGCGCCTAACACTACGGGCAATTTAGCATGGCCAATTCACCTGACCTGCACATCTTTGGACTGTGGGAGGAAACCGGAGCACCCGGAGGAAACCCACGCAGACACGGGGAGAAGGTGCAAACTCCACACAGACAGTCATCCAAGGCTGGAATCGAACCTTGGTCCCTGATGCTGTGAGGCAACAGTGCTAACCACTGAGCCACCGCGCCACCCTCCACTGAGCCACCGTGTCGCCCTCCACTGAGCCACCGCACCGCCCTCCTTCTTACTCCCACTCCCACGTCCCACTCCTTCTCACTGCACTGACCGGTGCTGTCTCTCACCCCCTCGCTCAGAGAGTCCTGTGTTTCAAGCATCAGCCTCACTTTGTGCAGCTTGGTTCCAGAGTGTATGCTGAACGGGTTCAGAGTTACATGGAAACCCTGCTCAGCTCGGGATTGAACAGCCAAGGGCAGTGTCTCAAAGGCTCTCTCTGTGTCATTGAAAAGGTGTTCTCAGTCGTTAATGGGACAGGGACAAGGACAAATTTAAGGTTTGGGAATAACAGATATGGGGGGGAGGGGGCGCGCGGTGTGTGAGGAAGAACATGTTTAAACAACGAACAGTAAACACCAAGAAATCCCTGTGCAACAAGACTGGTTCACACAGGCTATCAATCATTGGAACAGGAAATTGGGTGCAAATTTGGAAAACATAAACTTGTGGGGTTGGAGCAGGGGATTGAATTGTTCCACAAGGAGCTAGTAGGGATATGATGGGTCGAATGGCTTGCTTCTGTACCATTAGACTCAGTGCATTCACTTGGGTGAATTACCAGAAATCTGACAGAACCCATAGCTCAGGCAGAATCAGTGCCTTTAGGAGAGAGAGAGCAAGCAAACTGTGGGACCTGCCCCTGAAAGGGACAGCTGGGGTGCTTTGTATTGATCATAAGGTCAGTTCTGGCTTTAGTGAGACAGGCAATTTCTTAAACGGTTTAAATTGTTGTGCTGTGTATTGAGTCTGCAGTCAGGGCACAATCACAGCTTCTGATTGTGGGAAACAGGGTCAGAATAAACAGCACAAGAGCCACCTGGTGGGCAGTGTGTGTCACTTCAGCTGCACCATTGCAATCCTGGGCAAATGATCCAAACTCTTTCCCTTCACATAGCCATTTCCATATGGACTGTGCAAACGAACTCAAATCGACCAGGATCATCCTTCAATCAGCATATGATCCTCATCGCCCTGCTCACACGCAGAGCGCACGACCACTGTGTCATAGAGTCATAGAGATGTACAGCATGGAAACAGACCCTTCGGTCCAACCCGTCCATGCCGACCAGATATCCCAATGCAATCTAGTCCCACCTGCCAGCACCCGGCCCATATCCCTCCAAACCCTTCCTATTCATATACCCATCCAAATGCCTCTTAAATGTTGCAATTGTACCAGCCTCCACCACATCCTCTGGCAGCTCATTTCATACACGTACCATCCTCTGCATGAAAAAGTTGCCTCTTAGGTCTCTTTTATATCTTTCCCCTCTCACCCTAAACCTATGCCCTCTAGTTCTGGACTCCCCGACCCCAGGGAAAAGACTTTGTCTATTTATTCTATCCATGCCCCTCATAATTTTGTAAACCTCTATAACGTCACCCCTCAGCCTCGGATGCTCCAGGGAAAACAGCCCCAGCCTGTTCAGCCTCTCCCTATAGCTCAAATCCTCCAACCCTGGCAACATCCTTGTAAATCTTTTCTGAACCCTTTCAAGTTTCACAACATCTTTTCGATAGGAAGGAGACCAGAATTGCACGCAATATTCCAACAGTGGCCTAACCAATATCCTGTACAGCCGCAACATGACCTCCCAACTCCTGTACTCAATACTCTGACCGATAAAGGAAAGCATACCAAACACCTTCTTCACTATCCTATCTACCTGTGACTCCACTTTCAAGGAGCTATGAACCTGCACTCCAAGGTCTCTTTATTCAGCAACACTCCCTAGGACCTTACCATTAAGTGTATAAATCCTGCTAAGATTTGCTTTCCCAAAATGCAGCACCTCACATTTATCTGAATTAAACTCCATCTGCCACTTCTCAGCCCATTGGCCCATCTGTTCCAGATCCTGTTGTAATCTGAGGTAACCCTCTTTGCTGTCCACTACACCTCCAATTTTGGTGTCATCTGCAAACTTACTAACTATACCTCTTATGCTCGAATCCAAATCATTTATGTAAATGACAAAAAGAAGAGGGTCCAGCACCGACCCTTGTGACACTCCACTGGTCACAGGCCTCCAGTCTGAAAAATAACCCTCCAGCACCACCTTTGGTGGTGTCTTCTACCTTTGAGCCAGTTCTGTATCCAAATGGTTAGTTCTCCCTGTATTCCATGAGATCTAACTTTGCTAATCAGTCTCCCATGGGGAACCTTGTCGAACGCCTTACTGAAGTCCATATAGATCACATCTACTGCTCTGCCCTCATCAATCCTCTTTGTTACTTCTTCAAAAAACTCAATCAAGTTTGTGAGACATGATTTCCCACGCACAAAGCCATGTTGACTATCCCTAATCAGTCCTTGCCTTTCCAAATACATGTACATCCTGTCCCTCAGGATTCCCTCCAACAACTTGCCCACCACCGAGGTCAGGCTCACCGGTCTATAATTCCCTGGCTTGTCTTTACCGCCCTTCTTAAATAGTGGCACCACATTTGCCAAGCTCCAGTCTTCCAGCACCTCATCTGTGACTATTGATGGTACAAATATCTCAGCAAGAGGCCCAGCAATCACTTCTCTAGCTTCCCACAGAGTTCTTGGGTACACCTGATCAGGTCCTGGGGATTTATCCAACTTTAACCGTTTCAAGACATCAAACACTTCCTCCTCTGTAATCTGGACATTTTGCAAATAGTTTTACGTTTAGTGTACATTAAGTAAAGCATCTTCCCCCTATACTTCAACGCTGAGACCACGGGATAGATGGACACACACTGAGTCCATTGGCTAATATCAATTGATAGAGAATGAAGAAAGCACATTACTTACTCTGAGGTGGAGAGCTTCCACCACTTCCTCTGGCAGCTCATTCCACACATGTACCACCCTCTACATGAAAAGGTTGCCCTTTAGGTCCCTTTTATATCTTTCCCTCTCCCCCTAAACCTATGCCCTCTAGTTCTGGACTCCCCCAGCTCAGGAAAAGATCTTGGCTATTCACCCTCATGATTTTATAAACCTCTATAACATCAGCCCTCAGCCTCCAATACTCCAGGGAAAATAGTCAAAAAGTGTGGTGCTGGAAAAGCACAGCAAGTCAGGCAATATCGGAGGAGCAGGAGAGTCAACGGTTCAAGCATCAGGCCTCTCCTGATGAAGAGCTTATGTTCAAAACATCGATTCTCCTGCTCCTTAGATGCTGCCTGTCTGGTTGTGCTTTTCCAGCACCACATTGTTTGACTCTGATCTCCAGCATCTGCAGTCCTCATTTTCTCCTTCCAGGGAAAACAGCCCCAGCCTGTTCAGCCTCTCCCCATAGCTCAAACCCTCCAACCCTGGCAACATCCTTGTAAATCTTTTCTGAATCCTTTCACATTTCACAACATCCTTTCTATACCTGAACTATTGATAACAATAGACCTCATGATCTACTGCAGAGCTCAGTCTCAGATTTACTGCATAACCTATCCAATATCTACTGCAGAACCTGGTCTGTGATCTAATTCAAAACCCAATTTGTGATCTACTGCAGAACCCAGTCCATGATCTACAGCAGAACCCAGTCCATAATCTACTGCAGAACCCAGTCCATAATCTACTGCAGAACCCAGTCCATAATCTACTGCAGACCCTGGTCCATAATCTACTGCAGAACCCAGTCCATAATCTACTGCAGAACCCAGTCCATAATCTACTGCAGACCCTGGTCCATAATCTACTGCAGAACCCAGTCCATAATCTACTGCAGAACCCAGTCCATGATCTACAGCAGAACCCAGTCCATAATCTACTGCAGAACCCAGTCCATAATCTACAGCAGAACCCAGTCCATGATCTACTGTAGAACCCAGTCCATAATCTACAGCAGAACCCAGTCCATGATCTACTGCAGAACCCAGTCCATAATCTACTGCAGATCCTGGTCCATAATCTACTGCAGACCCTGGTCCATGATCTACTGCAGAACCCAGTCCATGATCTACAGCAGAACCCAGTCCATAATCTACTGCAGAACCCAGTCCATAATCTACTGCAGAACCCAGTCCATAATCTACTGCAGAACCCAGTCCATAATCTACTGCAGACCCTGGTCCATGATCTACTGCAGAACCCAGTCCATGATCTACAGCAGAACCCAGTCCATAATCTACTGCAGAACCCAGTCCATAATCTACTGCAGAACCCAGTCCATAATCTACTGCAGAACCCAGTCCATAATCTACTGCAGAACCCAGTCCATAATCTACTGCAGACCCTGGTCCATGATCTACTGCAGACCCTGGTCCATGATCTACTGCAGAACCCAGTCCATAATCTACTGCAGAACCCAGTCCATAATCTACTGCAGAACCCAGTCCATAATCTACTGCAGAACCCAGTCCATAATCTACTGCAGAACCCAGTCCATGATCTACTGCAGAACCCAGTCCATAATCTACTGCAGAACCCAGTCCATAATCTACTGCAGAACCCAGTCCATAATCTACTGCAGAACCCAGTCCATAATCTACTGCAGACCCTGGTCCATAATCTACTGCAGAACCCAGTCCATAATCTACTGCAGACCCTGGTCCATAATCTACTGCAGAACCCAGTCCATGATCTACAGCAGAACCCAGTCCATAATCTACTGCAGAACCCAGTCCATAATCTACAGCAGAACCCAGTCCATAATCTACTGCAGAACCCAGTCCATAATCTACTGCAGAACCCAGTCCATAATCTACTGCAGACCCTGGTCCATAATCTACTGCAGACCCTGGTCCATACTCTACTGCAGAACCCAGTCCATGATCTACTGCAGAACCCAGTCCATAATCTACTGCAGAACCCAGTCCATAATCTACTGCAGAACCCAGTCCATGATCTACTGCAGAACCCAGTCCATGATCTACTGCAGAACCCAGTCCATAATCTACTGCAGAACCCAGTCCATAATCTACTGCAGAACCCAGTCCATGATCTACTGCAGAACCCAGTCCATGATCTACTGCAGAACCCAGTCCATAATCTACTGCAGAACCCAGTCCATAATCTACTGCAGAACCCAGTCCATAATCTACTGCAGAACCCAGTCCATGATCTACTGCAGAACCCAGTCCATGATCTACTGCAGAAACCAGTCCATAATCTACTGCAGACCCTGGTCCATGATCTACTGCAGAACCCAGTCCATAATCTACTGCAGAACCCAGTCCATAATCTACTGCAGAACCCAGTCCATGATCTACTGCAGATCCTGGTCCATAATCTACTGCAGAACCCAGTCCATAATCTACTGCAGAACCCAGTCCATAATCTACTGTAGAACCCAGCCCATAATCTACTGCAGAACCCAGTCCATAATCTACTGCAGAACCCAGTCCATAATCTACTGCAGACCCTGGTCCATAATCTACTGCAGAACCCAGTCCATAATCTACTGCAGAACCCAGTCCATAATCTGCTGCAGACCCTGGTCCATGATCTACTGCAGAACCCAGTCCATAATCTACTGCAGACCCTGGTCCATGATCTACTGCAGAACCCAGTCCATAGTCTACAGCAGAACCCAGTCCATAATCTACTGCAGACCCTGGTCCATGATCTACTGCAGAACCCAGTCCATGATCTACTGCAGAACCCAGTCCATGATCTACTGCAGAACCCAGTCCATAATCTACTGCAGAACCCAGTCCATGATCTACTGCAGACCCTGGTCCATAATCTACTGCAGAACCCAGTCCATAATCTACTGCAGAACCCAGTCCATGATCTACTGCAGAACCCAGTCCATAATCTACTGCAGACCCTGGTCCATGATCTACTGCAGAACCCAGTCCATAATCTACTGCAGACCCTGGTCCATGATCTACTGCAGAACCCAGTCCATAATCTACTGCAGACCCTGGTCCATGATCTACTGCAGAACCCAGTCCATAATCTACTGCAGAACCCAGTCCATGATCTACTGCAGACCCTGGTCCATGATCTACTGCAGAACCCAGTCCATAATCTACTGCAGACCCTGGTCCATGATCTACTGCAGAACCCAGTCCATAATCTACTGCAGAACCCAGTCCATGATCTACTGCAGACCCTGGTCCATGATCTACTGCAGAACCCAGTCCATGATCTACTGCAGACCCTGGTCCATGATCTACTGCAGAACCCAGTCCATAATCTACTGCAGACCCTGGTCCATGATCTACTGCAGAACCCAGTCCATAATCTACTGCAGAACCCAGTCCATAATCTACTGCAGACCCTGGTCCATGATCTACTGCAGAACCCAGTCCATGATCTACTGCAGACCCTGGTCCATGATCTACTGCAGAACCCAGTCCATAATCTACTGCAGACCCTGGTCCATGATCTACTGCAGAACCCAGTCCATAATCTACTGCAGAACCCAGTCCATGATCTACTGCAGAACCCAGTCCATAATCTACTGCAGAACCCAGTCCATAATCTACTGCAGAACTCTGGTCCATAATCTACTGCAGAACCCAGTCCATAATCTACTGCAGACCCTGGTCCATGATCTACTGCAGAACCCAGTCCATGATTTACTGCAGACCCTGGTCCATGATCTACTGCAGAACCCACTCCATAATCTACTGCAGAACCCAGTCCATAATCTACTGCAGAACCCAGTCCATAATCTACTGCAGAACCCAGTCCATAATCTACTGCAGAACCCAGTCCATGATTTACTGCAGAACCCAGTCCATGATTTACTGCAGAACCCAGCCCATAATCTACTGCAGAACTCAGTCCATAATCTACTGCAGAACCCAGTCCATAGTCTACTGCAGAACCCAGTCCATGATCTACTGCAGACCCTGGTCCATGATCTACTGCAGACACTGGTCCATGATCTACTGCAGAACCCAGTCCATAATCTACTGCAGACCCTGGTCCATGATCTACTGCAGAACCCAGTCCATAATCTACTGCAGACCCTGGTCCATGATCTACTGCAGAACCCAGTCCATGATTTACTGCAGAACCCAGTCCATAATCTACTGCAGACCCTGGTCCATGATCTACTGCAGAACCCAGTCCATGATTTACTGCAGACCCTGGTCCATGATCTACTGCAGAACCCAGTCCATAATCTACTGCAGACCCTGGTCCATGATCTACTGCAGAACCCAGTCCATGATCTACTGCAGAACCCAGTCCATGATCTACTGCAGAACCCAGTCCATAATCTACTGCAGACACTGGTCCATAATCTACTGCAGAACCCAGTCCATGATCTACTGCAGAACCCAGTCCATAATCTACTGCAGACCCTGGTCCATAATCTACTGCAGAACCCAGTCCATGATCTACTGCAGAACCCAGTCCATGATTTACTGCAGACCCTGGTCCATGATCTACTGCAGAACCCAGTCCATAATCTATTGCAGAACCCAGTCCATGATCTACTGCAGAACCCAGTCCATAATCTACTGCAGACCCTGGTCCATGATCTACTGCAGAACCCAGTCCATGATCTACTGCAGAACCCAGTCCATAATCTACTGCAGAACCCAGTCCATAATCTACTGCAGAACCCAGTCCATAATCTACTGCAGACCCTGGTCCATGATCTACTGCAGAACCCAGTCCATAATCTACTGCAGAACCCAGTCCATAATCTACTGCAGAACCCAGTCCATAATCTACTGCAGAACCCAGTCCATAATCTACTGCAGACCCTGGTCCATAATCTACTGCAGACCCTGGTCCATGATCTACTGCAGAACCCAGTCCATGATCTACTGCAGAACCCAGTCCATAATCTACTGCAGAACCCAGTCCATAATCTACTGCAGAACCCAGTCCATGATCTACTGCAGAACCCAGTCCATAATCTACTGCAGACCCTGGTCCATGATCTACTGCAGAACCCAGTCCATAATCTACTGCAGACCCTGGTCCATGATCTACTGCAGAACCCAGTCCATGATCTACTGCAGAACCCAGTCCATAATCTACTGCAGAACCCAGTCCATAATCTACTGCAGAACCCAGTCCATAATCTACTGCAGACCCTGGTCCATAATCTACTGCAGAACCCAGTCCATAATCTACTGCAGAACCCAGTCCATGATCTACTGCAGAACCCAGTCCATAATCTACTGCAGACCCTGGTCCATAATCTACTGCAGAACCCAGTCCATAATCTACTGCAGAACCCAGTCCATAATCTACTGCAGAACCCAGTCCATGATCTACTGCAGAACCCAGTCCATAATCTACTGCAGAACCCAGTCCATAATCTACTGCAGACCCTGGTCCATGATCTACTGCAGAACCCAGTCCATGATCTACTGCAGAACCCAGTCCATAATCTACTGCAGAACCCAGTCCATGATCTACTGCAGAACCCAGTCCATGATCTACTGCAGAACCCAGTCCATAATCTACTGCAGAACCCAGTCCATAATCTACTGCAGACCCTGGTCCATGATCTACTGCAGAACCCAGTCCATGATCTACTGCAGAACCCAGTCCATAATCTACTGCAGAACCCAGTCCATGATCTACTGCAGAACCCAGTCCATAATCTACTGCAGAACCCAGTCCATGATCTACTGCAGAACCCAGTCCATAATCTACTGCAGAACCCAGTCCATGATCTACTGCAGAACCCAGTCCATAATCTACTGCAGAACCCAGTCCATAATCTACTGCAGACCCTGGTCCATGATCTACTGCAGAACCCAGTCCATGATCTACTGCAGAACCCAGTCCATAATCTACTGCAGACCCTGGTCCATGATCTACTGCAGAACCCAGTCCATGATCTACTGCAGAACCCAGTCCATAATCTACTGCAGACCCTGGTCCATGATCTACTGCAGAACCCAGTCCATGATCTACTGCAGAACCCAGTCCATAATCTACTGCAGACCCTGGTCCATAATCTACTGCAGACCCTGGTCCATGATCTACTGCAGAACCCAGTCCATGATCTACTGCAGAACCCAGTCCATAATCTACTGCAGACCCTGGTCCATGATCTACTGCAGAACCCAGTCCATGATCTACTGCAGAACCCAGTCCATAATCTACTGCAGAACCCAGTCCATAATCTACTGCAGAACCCAGTCCATAATCTACTGCAGAACCCAGTCCATAATCTACTGCAGAACCCAGTCCATAATCTACTGCAGACCCTGGTCCATAATCTACTGCAGAACCCAGTCCATAATCTACTGCAGAACCCAGTCCATAATCTACTGCAGAACCCAGTCCATGATCTACTGCAGAACCCAGTCCATGATCTACTGCAGACCCTGGTCCATAATCTACTGCAGAACCCAGTCCATGATCTACTGCAGAACCCAGTCCATAATCTACTGCAGACCCTGGTCCATAATCTACTGCAGAACCCAGTCCATAATCTACTGCAGAACCCAGTCCATAATCTACTGCAGAACCCAGTCCATGATCTATTCAGACCCTGGTCCATGCTTTACAGTAGCCCTGCATTAGACCAGTCCATATATGCTCCCCTGTGATCAGCAGGGCACTGTATCTGTTCTAACTTTCCCTCCTTCCTCCGGCAGGTCTTGCTGAGCCTGAATGATGATGATTTGGAGTTGGGCCTGGGAGTGAACAGCTCAATGCATCGGCGGAAACTGCGGCTGGCGATTGAGGATTATCGGGAAGCTGAGAATGGGAAGGGGTGAGCAGAGACCTTCAGATTAGACCTCAGCCTTTCCCAGGAAGCTGGTCATTTCCTGACATTAGATTCCTAGGGTCCTGGTAAATACAGCAGAAACTAGTTGGACTGATTGTTGCTCCTTTACGTAGCACGAAGACTGGTTAACTTAAACAAACATGGTTCAAGGAGATAACGTAAATCCTGAGTATTACCTGAAGCTAAGACAAACCACTAAAGTTCAGAAAGAAAGCAATGAAAAGTAAATTTACATCAGATACAAAACGGAATTCAAAGGTCACGAGACCACCTCACCTACATCATTCATGGTCATAGTCTTGACAAAAATGGCGCAAAGTTCTCTAAAGGGACGATATAAACTCCAGCACCAACACCCCCTGGACATGTGCAGTGTGTTTCAGGGGCACAGTTCCTGATGACTTTTGAAAGGATTGGACACTCTGGCAGTAGGAAACATATTTCCACTGATGGGTGAGTGCCGAACCAGAGGACACAGCTTAAAAATACGGGATAGACCATTTAGGACAGAGCTCAGGAGAAACTTCTTCACCCAGAGAGTGGTGGCTGTGTGGAATGCTCTGCCCCAGAGGGCAGTGGAGGCCCACTCTCTGGATTCATTTAAGAAAGAGTTGGATAGAGCTCTCAAAGATAGTGGAATCAAGGGTTATGGAGATAAGGCAGGAACAGGATACTGATTAGGAATGATCAGCCATGATTATATTGAATGGCGGTGCAGGTTCGAAGGGCTGAATGGCCTACTCCTGCACCTGTTGTCTATTGTCTATTGACCTGTATTTGCCAATGAAGGCAGCCAATCAGAAGGCTATTTATGCCTCACTGGACATCTTTGCCCTGAAAACATTTGAACCTTGACCCATGACAAAGTCAATGTGGATCTAACTTCTGTTTCTGACAGTGAGTGCCGCGATGCTGACAGCATTTTTCTCTGCCCTGGTTGTTATCTCTGCAGATTGTCCAGAGCCTCCGAACTGGACCACCACTGGGTCGCTAAGGCATGGCTGAATGATGTGGGCCTCCTGCAGTATTCCCAGGCTTTCCACAACCACCTTGTTGATGGCCGAGTGCTGAACTCTCTCACAAAGCGCGATCTGGAGAAGTACTTGAATGTGTCGAAGAAATTTCACCAGATCAGTCTCCTGCTCGCCATTGAGCTGTTCCGACAGTGGGATTTCGACAGAGAGGTGAAGTGTATATGCCTCTGTGTGTGTGTGTGTGTGGATGTGTCTCTGTCTGTGTGGGTGTGCCTGCGTGTGTAGGTGTGCCTGTGTGTGTAGGTGTGCCTGTGTGAGTGTGTGTGTGTGTGTGTGTATGTGTGTGCCTGTATCTGTGTGTGTGAATATAAGTGTGAAATCACATGTGCCTGCATATGTGTGTGAGAGTGTGAACCCATGTGGGTGTACGTCAGTGTGTGTCAATGTGTGAGTTGTATCTGTGAATGTGTGAAAACGTGCACATGCCTCAGTGTGCACTTTATTGTGTGCCTGTGTGAGTGTGAGCCCATGTGTGTGTGTCTGTGTGTGTGTGAGCCCATGTATATGTGTCTCTGTGTGAGTGTGAGCCCATGTGTGTGTGTCTCTGTGTGAGTGTGAGCCCATGTATGTGTGTCTGTGTGTGTGTGAGCCCATGTGTGTGTGTCTCTGTGTGAGTGTGAGCCCATGTGTGTGTGTCTCTGTGGGTATGAGCCCATGTGTGTGTGTCTCTGTGTGTGTGAGCCCATGTGTGTGTGTCTCTGTGTGAGTGTGAGCCCATGTGTGTGTGTCTCTGTGTGTGTGTGAGCCCATGTGTGTGTGTCTCTGTGTGAGTGTGAGCCCATGTATGTGTGTCTGTGTGTGTGTGAGCCCATGTGTGTGTGTCTCTGTGTGAGTGTGAGCCCATGTGTGTGTGTCTCTGTGGGTATGAGCCCATGTGTGTGTGTCTCTGTGTGTGTGAGCCCATGTGTATGTGTCTTTGTGTGAGTGTGAGCCCATGTATGTGTGTCTGTGTGTGTATGAGCCCATGTGTGTGTGTCTCTGTGTGAGTGTGAGCCCATGTGTGTGTGTCTGTGTGAGTGTGAGCCCATGTATGTGTGTGTCTCTGTGTGTGTGTGAGCCCATGTGTGTGTCTCTGTGTGAGTGTGAGCCCATGTATGTGTGTCTGTGTGTGTGTGAGCCCATGTGTGTGTGTCTCTGTGTGAGTGTGAGCCCATGTCTGTGTGTCTCTGTGAGTGTGAGCCCATGTGTGTGTGTCTGTGTGTGTGTGAGCCCATGTGTGTGTCTCTGTGTGAGTGTGAGCCCATGTGTGTGTGTCTCTGTGTGAGTGTGAGCCCATGTGTGTGTGTCTGTGTGTGTATGAGCCCATGTGTGTGTGTCTCTGTGTGAGTGTGAGCCCATGTGTGTGTGTCTCTGTGTGAGTGTGAGCCCATGTATGTGTGTCTGTGTGTGTGTGAGCCCATGTGTGTGTGTCTCTGTGTGAGTGTGAGCCCATGTATGTGTGTCTGTGTGTGTATGAGCCCATGTGTGTGTGTCTCTGTGTGAGTGTGAGCCCATGTGTGTGTGTCTCTGTGTGTGTGAGCCCATGTATGTGTCTCTGTGTGTGTGTGAGCCCATGTGTGTGTGTCTCTGTGTGAGTGTGAGCCCATGTGTGTGTGTCTGTGTGTGTGTGAGCCCATGTGTGTGTCTCTGTGTGAGTGTGAGCCCATGTGTGTGTGTCTCTGTGTGAGTGTGAGCCCATGTGTGTGTGTCTCTGTGTGAGTGTGAGCCCATGTATGTGTCTCTGTGTGTGTGTGAGCCCATGTGTGTGTGTCTCTGTGTGAGTGTGAGCCCATGTGTGTGTGTCTGTGTGTGTGTGAGCCCATGTGTGTGTCTCTGTGTGAGTGTGAGCCCATGTGTGTGTGTCTCTGTGTGAGTGTGAGCCCATGTATGTGTGTCTGTGTGTGTGTGAGCCCATGTGTGTGTGTCTCTGTGTGAGTGTGAGCCCATGTATGTGTGTCTGTGTGTGTGTGAGCCCATGTGTGTGTGTCTCTGTGTGAGTGTGAGCCCATGTGTGTGTGTCTGTGTGAGTGTGAGCCCATGTATGTGTGTGTCTCTGTGTGTGTGTGAGCCCATGTGTGTTGTCTCTGTGTGAGTGTGAGCCCATGTATGTGTGTCTGTGTGTGTATGAGCCCATGTGTATGTCTCTGTGTGAGTGTGAGCCCATGTGTGTGTGTCTCTGTGTGAGTGTGAGCCCATGTATGTGTGTCTGTGTGTGTATGAGCCCATGTGTATGTCTCTGTGTGAGTGTGAGCCCATGTGTGTGTCTCTGTGTGAGTGTGAGCCCATGTGTGTGTCTCTGTGTGAATGTGAGCCCATGTGTGTGTGTCTCTGTGTGTGTGTGAGCCCATGTATGTGTGTCTGTGTGTGTGTGAGCCCATGTGTGTGTGTCTCTGTGTGAGTGTGAGCCCATGTGTGTGTGTGTCTCTGTGTGTGCCTGTGTGTGTGTTTCTGTGTGTTTGTGAGTACATACCCGTGTCTGTAAATGAGAACATCTGCAGATCGTTGTAAACTATTGTTGTAAGTGTATTGAAATATACCTAGAGATGTGAGACCCTGATCTCAAATACGGTGCCAGAAAGGGCAGTGGCAGAAGGTATATTCATAATATTGAAAAAGGTACTTGATCAGTATCTGAAGAGACACGTTCTGCAGGATGATTGGATCACTGTTTGGAAGAACCTGCTCAGGTACAGTACATTGGCTGTGCTGCTTCTGTTCCTCACTTCCTTGTCCACCAGCTTCTCCACTTTACTGCAGACTGTCCCGGTCTCTCAATCCAACCCGAGGCAGGGGAGGGAGAGAGATTGGAGTGTCACTGCTGCTACCTTGCTGGGAATTGAGGCTCAGACACTATCTCCAAGGAAAGCCAGCATCAGACGCTCTCTCTGACTCCTGTGCCAGACTGAAGTGTTTTGACTGAAGCCGAAAGTATTGTCAATTTAGACATGCAAACCTCATGGCTGTTATAAACCCTTCAGCTCCTCCGTCACATCATACAATAGCAGGCAAGGTCACCTCTGACAAATCCCTGATAATTGGCATACAGCTTCTGTGCAAACTCCAAACACTGTAATTATGTCATTGTTCGGCCTACAATGTGCTCTCCCGGAGTGCAGTGGAGCAGATTGCTATGTTGTGAGGGTTAGCCAGTGAGTCACTCCAGTTAGAAGCTGGGGCAGCTGGGGGAGTTACAGGGTTTGCGGAGTTTGAATTGTCAAACTTAGGTTGAGGAGGAAACTCACTTTTATTTAATCTTCGCTTGATTCGAGTTTTACTAGTTTGAGATTGCAGAGTGAACCTCCGCTCAGCAAAGTGATGGTGTTTGTTCTCGATGTGATGAAATGTGCGATGACAGCTCCCAGAGAGACACAGAAACACACAAAGCGTCAGACAGACCATAACCGTAGAGAGTTGACAGGACTCGGGTATCCAGCTTTGACGGTCTCAGTTGCAGCTTTGTAAGATTTTGGTTAGGTCACACTTAGAGTATTGCATTCAATTCTGCTCACCACGTTGCAGGAAGGATGTGGGGGCTCTGGAGAGGGTGCAGTAAAGCTTTACCAGGATGCTGATCTGAGGAAGGGTCACCAGACCTGAAACGTTAACTTTGATTTCTCTTCACAGCTGCTGCCAGATCTGCTGAGCTTTTCCAGCAATTTCTGCTTTTGTTACCAGGATGCTGCCTGGATTAGAGCGTCTGAGCTATAAGGAGAGGCTAGAAAAACTCGGGTTGTTTTGTCTGGAGTGGCGGAGGCTGAGGGGAGACTTGATAGAAGTTTACAAAATTATGAGATGCATCGATAGGATTGACGGCAGAATCTTTTTCCCAGAGTTGAAATGGCTACTACAGGGGGCTTGCATATAAAGTGGGAGGGGGGGAAAGTTCTAAAGAGATGTGAGGGGCAAGTTTTTTTACACAGGGAGTGGTAAGTCTGAAATGCACTGCTGGAGGGGTGGGGGTAGCAGATATGAGATGGGCATTGAAGGGGCTTTTAGGTCAGTACACATATACGCAAGGAATGGAGGGATATGGACCAAGGGCAGGCAGAAAGGGTTAGTTTAATTTGTCATTATGTTCGGCACAACATTGTGGGCCAAAGGGCTCGCTCCTCTGCTCTTCTGTCCTATGTTGTATGAATCTTTGCCGGTGACGGTTCTGGTCTCCTTCCGAAGGGAAGGATGCTGTGAAACTTGAAAGGGTTCAGAAAAGATTTACAAGGATGTTGCCAGGGTGGGGCAGTTTTCCCTGGAGCATCGGGGCTGAGGGGTAACCTTATAGAGGTTTGTAAAATCATGAGGGACACATATGGTAAATAGACAAAGTCTTTTCTCTGGGGTGGAGGAGTCCAGAACGAGAGGGCATAGGATTAGGGTGAGAGGGGAAAGATATAAAAGTGACCAATGGGGCATCCTATTCATGCAGAGGGTGGTGTGTGTATGGTATGAGCTGCCAGAGGAAGCGGTGGAGGCTGGTACAATTACAGCATTTAAAGGGCATGTGGGTGGCTATATGAATAGGATGGGTTTAGAGAGATGTGGGCCAAGTGCTGGCAAATGGGACTAGATTAATTTAGGATATCTGGTCGGCATGGACGAGTTTGACCAAAGGGTCTGTTTCAGTGATGTCCATTTGTATGTATGTATGACTTGAAAAAGATTTAACAACCAGCTAACATTAGATATTCCAATCTTTATCACATCGTACAGTTTGCATAAACTGGTTGCCGTGTTCTCAATATTGGAATGGTATCTACTCTTCAAGCATACCTGCATTATTGAAGCTCTGAAACATGCCAGATGATTGTCAGCTGTTTCTTTGGCAGCCCTGGCGCTACCAACTCCACTTCTGGAACCACCCCCGCCCACCCCCCTCCCTCACTAATGTCGGGTGCCCCAGCGACCAGCTATCGCAGCCATTTGGAAAAGGAGCCAGGAGTTCTGACTCTGCACACCCAACTCACAGACAGAAATCCAGGCCACGTAGAAAGAGGCCACACAGAGAATTGAGCCCAGAGGTCACGACAGCAATGAAGGAATATTTGGGGAAAAAAACACATGCAATGGAAACAATATAAAAGAGAGAGAATTTGCTTTCAGTAAAGGAACATTTACAGATATTTCGGCCAACCGTGAAAAGAGAAAGTGATGGAATTCCAGTTTGGAATTAAATAGCCGGAGTTGTAGAATCCCAGAGTCATGCTGTGAACATCACACAGATTTTCCTAGCCTTTACGATGGACAGACAAAGTTTGGTTGTTTCACAAGGTGACCCATTTCTCAATGCACTGCATCATACGCTGAAGGACTTGTTTGATATCAATGTTGAAGATTGTCAGGGAAGAGAAATAAGGTTATCGACGGGATACAGTTCCTCACTGGTTTTTGTCAGTGGGAGAACTGCCCATGTTCCAGCCAGTGCCAAGGTCAAATACACTCTGGTGTCTGACCTGCAGTGATAGGAAACCGGGATAGAACATTCCAGAGAACTGGATGAGAAGGCACGAGTTAATACTCGTTCTCAACTCGCTGGCATCGTCTCTCCCCCCAGAATGTTGACTTTTTAAAAATTCATTCATGGGATGAGGCCATCCCATCACTGGCCCAGCCAGCATTTGTTGCCCAAGAAGGCGTCAAAACTCAACCACATTGCTGTGGGTCTGGAGTCACATGGAGGCCAGATCAGCTAAAGATGGTAATTTCCCTCCCTAAAGGACATTAATGAACCAGATGGGGGTTTCCTTGACAATCAGCAATGGCAATACCCGACTTCCTTTTTAAGTTGCATTCAAACTCCACCATCTGCTGCAACAGAGCCTGGCCTGGGGTCTCTGGATTAACAGTCCAGAGATAATACCACGAGGCCATCACCTCCTGTAGCTGTTGGGTCAGCATTTCCTGCTCCCTATTTCTGTCTCCAATGACAAGATTGAAATGCCAGTGTAGGAGAAGGCCATTCAGCCCCTCCATCCTCTTCCACCATTCAATTAAATCACGCCATATTGCAAATGCTGGGGGCACTCGACAGGTCTAACAGCTCCTGTAGAGAGAGAAAGACAGAGTTAATGTTTCGAGTTGTCTTCAGAAGTTCCTCAGTTCTGAAGAAGAGTCACACCTGATTTGAAACATTAAACCAATTGGATCATGATTTATTTCCTAACTCACTGTGTCCAACTTGGTATCTCTAAGCATCCTACCCAAACATAAGTCAATCAACTTCAGTCTTGAAATTTTCCTTTGACCCATGCAGCCCTCCATAGTGTTTTGAAGAAGATTTCCAGTTTTCCACATACTTAGTGTGAAGGAATGATTCCCAGTCTCACCCCGAAATGGCCTGGCGTTAACTCCTCGGTTAAAATGTTCACCCAACAAAGCAAATAGGTTTTCTCCAAGAAACCACTGGGATCAGATGAAACACTTGAACGAGATTGCCATCGTGTCGGTGGGCGGGGAATTTGGTTACCCGGTGTCTGAAGGTGATCGATTCCTCTCGTTTGCAGATTTTACATGAAAGAAGGGCCTGGTGTGAAAATCACAACGTGGATCCTCTGGTGTGGACCAACCAGCGGGTCATTAAATGGGTGAGGGAGATCGATCTGAAGGTGGGTGATCCCAGATGTTGCAGCAGAATATGTCTTTGTGTCGTGTGATCTCCACTGTTATATGCTACACAGGCTTCAGCCAGGATAAAGACTTACGATAAGGGAATAGTGATAGAGAAAGTGCTGGTCTACTATAGAAAGGATATTATTAAACTAAAAAGAATACAGAAGGGGTTTACTAGAATGCTACCTGGGCTGTAGATGGCACGGTGGCTCAGTGGTTAGCATTGCTACCTCACAGCTCCAGGGAGCTGGGTTTGATTCCACCCTCAAGTAGCTGTCTGTGTGGAGTTTGCACGTTCTCCCTGTGTCTGTGTGGGATTCCTCTGGGTGCTCTGGTTTCCCTGTCGAGCCCACATTCAGTCTGCAGCATTTTCATTTCTCATTAAAAGGTTTGGATGGCTTTGATTGAAGGAGCAACATTGGCCAGGGGCATGAGGAGAATCCCTGCTTCTCTCCAAAGAGTGTCGGGAGAATGTCCACATCTCCGGAAACAGGCACGCGGGGCCTTGGCTCTTTGAATGATGACATTCCTGACAGTGCAGTGGTCTTTCACAACTCTCACTGGCTGGAGCAAGCTCAAACCTTCCAAATAAAACCTACAAGGTGTGGGGAAAGTGAAGAGATGCACCCTTCCTTGTTTTTACTGGCTGCCTGACTACAGCTGCCCTTTGAGAGGCGTGTGGCTGGAATCTCAATCGGAAAGCTCTTCAGGAACCTTAAATCCTTCCTCCCAGTCTGTCTTTCTTCAGGATACCAAAGGCCTCCGCCAGCAGCCTGTCTGAGCCTTGTATCGCCATGGTGACAGGCTGTAGGCAGGAACTGAGATGTAGGCCTCATGTTTTCCTGATCTGTGGTCAGTTGCCTCTGACAGGATTAAAAATGAGAGGCAGTGGTTATAAATTGGACTGGTGATTTACTAACCCCCAGTTTACATCATCGTGCAGTGACCATTGCCCCCACCCAGTGTTAGCTGTGGAGGTTGGGGAGAGTGGGAACACCAATTCGGTTTTGTTGATGATAGGTCAGTTATTACATATGCAGCCACCTGGCAGCAGGCATTCACATAGTGTGGTTTTGGATTAACTCTCTTGTACCGCATGCTCCCCTATGATGCTGCTCACACTGAACAAGAATGTCGCCAAAAAACTCAACAACTCTCTATCCAGGTTAACATTTGATGAATATGTAGCCTTTAGAACATTGAGCAGGTGCGTCCTTTAAATGAAATGGAGTGCCCTCCCTTCTGCTTTACTTATTTCTTATTGTTGTCCATAACTTGGTCAAGACTCCTTTCACTGAACAGGCCTCTGGGCCTTGTTTTCTGTCCTGAACAGGAATACGCAGACAACCTCCTCAACAGCGGAGTCCATGGTGCAGTGCTTGTCCTTGAACCCACCTTTAACGCGGAAGCCATGGCAACAGCACTAGGAATTCCCAGCAACAAGCACATCATCAGGCGCCACCTCTTTGAAGAGCTCAGCTTGATCGTCAATCCAGCCAGGTAGGAGAGGGCACCGTTGAGCGGTAGAAGGGTCCGGGATATGGTCAGGTTAAAACCGTGGGTAGCAGTCAACTGCCTCATCAAGTGTCGCACTGTAATGTGGAAATGCTGTCTGGCAGATGGTAATAACATGGAGAGGTGCACAATGCCACGCTGCCAGCCATGAGAAATGGAACCTTTACAGTTACAGTTCAGTGCCTGGTCAATTGTTACTTTCTTCTTGTTTAAGTGTTTTATTTTCTGCTTATCCTGCGTCACTGGCAAACCCAGTGTCTGTTGTCAGTCATGATTTGCCATTGAACTGAGTGACTACAAAGCCATTTCGGGGCCACTTAAGAGTCAGTCACATTGCTGTGGAGGTCTGGAGTTACATGCCTCATTCCTGACGAAGGGCTCTTGCCCAAAACATCAACCCTCCTGCTCCTCAGATGCAGCCTGACCGGCTGTGCTTTTCCAGGACCACACACTCGGCTCTGATCTCCAGTATCTGCAGTCCTCACGTTGTAATGATCTATGTTCTATATATGTTCTATGTAAGTCAAGCCAAGGTAAAGATGACAGGTTCCCTTCCTTAAATCAGTTGGGTTTTAACAACAAATTGCTTTATGCTCACCACTAGATGGGTTTCTAAATCCAGACTGATTCCTTGAATACAAATAGATGGTATTTGAACTCCTCCACAGAGTTTTAGCCTGAATTGCTGGAGAACGATTCCAATGATGACACCGCTACACCACCTCCCTGCTGTGTTGAAGCTCAATGCTTCCCTCCTTCCTCAATATAATCCATGTTTCTTATCTACCAATCATAGAGAAAGAGATTTTTCACAATATCTGGATGATTTAAAGCACCTTTACAGCCAGTGGCCTGCTTTTGAAGTGTATTCCTTGTCGTGATGTAGGAAATGCAGTCACTAGGTCTTACACAGCAAGCTCCCACAAACAGCCGTACCATCATGACCATATTATCCCCATTCGCGATGCTGATTGAGGAATAAAACTTGGCCAGAAAACCGGGAGAACTCTCCATTTCTTCTTCAGAATAGTGCAGTGAGGTCTGCTACACCTAAACACATCCACGTCTGAAACAGCCCAGGTTCAAATGCAACAAAGATCTGGATAATATCCAGCTGACAAGTGGCATGTAATATTCACACCACGCAAATGCCAGGCCATGACCATCTAACAATCTAGAAAGTGTGAAATAAGGCATTCAGGATCCTGGCCTTTGTACATCAGTGTGCCTCCTGCCGATACGGGTGACTAGGTAGTTAGTGCTGTTGACGTCATCACTGTGTGCTCACTCTGTATTGGAACCAGAAGTGAATTAATGCAGCTGTTGTGACTGCCTCTCTCCCATGCCCTGTTCTGTGCCTTCGCTCTTCATCATTCTGCTTGCTGCTCTCTTCTCTTTTTGATGGAAAGGTGTGTACAAAGTAACAGCCTGGTCCTTGCAGCTAAACTCGGTGAATTCTACCCCTTTGACACCTCCTTAAAGAGGGGAGGGTGTTGGTGCATTATTCACCTCAGTGTCTTTAGCAGTGCTGGGTAATTCTGGACGCTCTCAAGTCCCATTGCCAGGCCAGCAATGTCTCTTTTTTTTATTTGTTCAGGTGATGTGAGTGTCATTGGCTCAGCCAACGATTATTGCTCATTTCTGACTGTCCTTGATCTGAATACTCCCTCCAAGGGCAGTTAAAGCAACATTACTGGGGCCAGCATAGGTCAGACTAGATCGAAACATCATTCTGGATTAGTGGTGCTGGAAGAGCACAGCAGTTCAGGCAGCATCCAAGGAGCTTCGAAATCAACGTTTCGGGCAAAAGGCCTTCATCAGGAATAAAGGCAGTGAGCCTGGAGCGTGGAGAGATAAGCTAAAGGAGGGTGGGGGTGGGGAGAAAGTAGCATAGAGTACAATGGGTGAGTGGGGGAGGGGATGAAGGTGATAGGTCAGGGAGGAGAGGGTGGAGTGGATAGGTGGAAAAGGAGCTAGGCAGGTAGGACAAGTCCGGACAAGTCATGGGGACAGTGCTGAGCTGGAAGTTTAGAACTAGGGTGAGGTGGGGGAAGGGGAAATGAGGAAGCTGTTGAAGTCCACATTGATGCCCTGGGGTTGAAGTGTTCCGAGGCGGAAGATGAGGCGTTCTTCCTCCAGGCGTCTGGTGGTGAGGGACCGGCGGTGAAGGAGGCCCAGGACCTCCATGTCCTCGGCAGAGTGGGAGGGGGAGTTGAAATGTTGGGCCACGGAGCGGTGTGGTTGATTGGTGCGGGTGTCCCGGAGATGTTCGCTAAGGCGCTCTGCTAGGAGGCGCCCAGTCTCCCCAATGTAGAGGAGACCGCATCGGGAGCAATGGATGTATTCCCAATTCCTCCGCCTCCGCCAGATCTGCTCCCAGGAGGACCAGTTCCACCACAGAACACACCAGATGGCCTCCTTCTTTAGAGAGCGCAATTTCCCTTCCCACGTGGTTAAAGATGCCCTCCAACGACTCTCGTCTACATCCCGCACCTCTGCCCTCAGACCCCACCCCTCCAACCATAACAAGGACAGAACGCCCCTGGTGCTCACCTTCCACCCTACCAACCTTCGCATAAACCAAATCATCCGCCGACATTTCCACCACCTCCAAACAGACCCCACCACCAGGGATATATTTCCCTCCCCACCTCTTTCCACCTTCCGCAAAGACCGTTCCCTCCGTGACTACCTGGTCAGGTCCACGCCCCCCTACAACTCACCCTCCCATCCTGGCACCTTCCCCTGCCACCGCAGGAATTGCAAAACCTGCACCCACACCTCCTCTCTCACCTCTATCCAAGGCCCTAAAGGAGCCTTCCACATTCATCAAAGTTTTACCTGCACATCCACTAATATCATTTATTGTATCCGTTGCTCCCGATGCGGTCTCCTCTACATTGGGGAGACTGGACGCCTCCTAGCAGAGCGCTTTAGGGAACATCTTTGGGACACCCGCACCAATCAACCACACCGCCCTGTGGCCCAACATTTCAACTCCCCCTCCCACTCTGCCGAGGACATGGAGGTCCTGGGCCTCCTTCACCGCTGCTCCCTCACCACCAGACGCCTGGAGGAAGAACGCCTCATCTTCCGCCTCAGAACACTTCAACCCCAGGGCATCAATGTGGACTTCAACAGCTTCCTCATTTCCCCTTCCCCCACCTCACCCTAGTTCTAAACTGTCCCCATGACCTGTCCTACCTGCCTATCTCCTTTTCCACCTATCCATTCCACCCTCTCCTCCCTGACCTATCACCTTCATCCCCTCCCCCACTCACCCATTGTACTCTATGCTACTCTCTCCCCACCCCCACCCTCCTCTAGCTTATCTCTCCACGCTCCAGGCTCACTGCCTTTATTCCTGATGAAGGCCTTTTGCCCGAAACGTCGATTTCGAAACTCCTTGGATGCTGCCTGAACTGCTGTGCTCTTCCAGCACCACTAATCCAGAATCTGGTTTCCAGCATCTGCAGTCATTGTTTTTACCTCCTAGATCGAAACATCAGCCCCTCCTTCCCTAAAGGACATTGGTGAACCAGATGGAGTTTTACAACAACTGATAGTGCCATTAGGATAGCTTTTTATTGAATTCATATTGGACTATACGCCATGTTGGGATCCAAAACCCGTATCACCAGAACATTAGCCTGGGGTTCTTGATTACTCGTGCTTTTACCACTACACCACCATCTCCCCATACATTTAAAGTCCACATCCTTGTGTTCTAACCTCTCTATGCTCTCATCTCTACCTCTCATAGTCATCTCAGTCAGCCTCGTAACCTCCCATCTGCATTCCTCCGATTCTGATCCCTTGCACATTCCCGTCTCTCCTGTATTGATGGTTCTTCCTTGAACCTCCCAGGCTTTGAGCTCTGGAATTCCCTCCTTAGACCATTCCTCCTCTCCGTTTTTTTTAAGATTCTCCTTAAGGTCTGCCACAATGATCCAGTCTTCAATCACCACACCTAAGAGTCTCAAATTTTGTTTGATAGCCTACCCCTGAAGCCACTGGAATATTCCTGTGAATTAAGTGCACTGTAACAATACAAGTTGTTATTGGATATTGAATAGTGATTTGTTGTTCAATAGATAGACCAAGGAATATCCCTCAGACATCATAGCAGTGCCAAGCAGTCTCCGCTGAAGTAAAGATGGGGTTGGATGTCAGTTTACAAAGAACAAAGAAAATTACAGCACAGGAACAGGCCCTTCAGCCCTCCAAGCCTGCGCCGATCCAGATCCTCTATCTTAACCTGGCGCCTATTTTCTAAGGATCTGTATCCCTCTGCTCCCTGCCCATTTATGTCTCTGTGTAGATTCATCTTAAATGACGCTATCATGCCCGCCTCTGGCAATACGTTCCAGGCACACACCACCCTCTGCATGAAGAACTTTTCACGCATAACTCCCTTAAACTTTTCTCCTTTCACCCTGAACTCGTGACCCCTAGTAATTGAGTCCACCACTCTGGGAAAAAGGTTCTTGCTATTCACGCTGTTTATATCTCTCATGATTTTGTAAACCTCAATCAGGTCCCCCCTCAACCTCCGTCTTTCTAATGAAAATAATCCTAATCTACTCAACCTCTCTTCATAGCTAGCGCCCTCCATACCAGGCAACATCCTGGTGAACCTCCTCTGCACCATCTCCAAACAATCCACATCCTTTTGGTAATGTGGTGACCAGAACTGTCTGCAGTATTCCAAATGTAGCTGAACCCAAGGTCCCATAGAACTATAGCATGACTTGCCAACTCTTGTACACTATACCCCGTCTGATGAAGGAAAGCATGCTGTATGCCTTCTTGACCACTCTATCGACCTGCGTTGCTACCTTCAGGGAACAATGAACCTGAACACCCAGGTCTCCCTGTACATCAATGTTCCCCAGGACTTTTAAGCTGAACCAATGCTGCCTGGACTGCTCTGTATTTGTCCTCCTTAAAGCAGTGTCCAAACGTTTAGTGCTAATTGATGTGGAATTGTGGACAGTTCTGTACCAGGAGGCTTTAGAGAACTTATTTCGGGGCCTGGGAATTTTGAGACTCGATTCTGTCATACGGTTGAGTGCTTGGATATCAATGGCACATTCGCTAACATTTAGGCCTCTTGGTACTGAGTACAGGGATCATTGAAACTCAGGGTCAACTCTCTTCAACCCTTTCTTCAAGATGATTTTTCATTTGACTTTCTCCCTGAGCTGTACAACGGCCCAGTGATGGTTTGTTTTATACAGTGACCACAGTCCGCAGTCCGTGTGGATGGGAAAGTCCAACCTGGTTCCTTCATGCTGCCACTATTTCAGCTTTCCAACCACACCATCATAAATCAGTTCAAAGTTAAGGATCCACTAGCCTGCCTATGCAAATCCAATCCAATATGGAGCCAAGTTTGCAAATTGCTCACAGAGACTCCAGTCGCACTTCTCCTGGGAACTAAAGAAAAAAATTTGCATTCATGTAGCGCCTCTGAGACCATTCAAACACACCTTCCCAGGTGATGAGTGACCTTGGAGGTATTATCATTTTTTTTTGTAAGAGAAGTGCAGGGCTGCCAGCATTTCACAGGCACCAGTCCCTGGAACACAACCACAAGGAGAATGACCACATTTTTTTTTCCTGGCGTGAGTTGAGTGGCAAATGTTGGCCTGATCAAGGGAGATTTGCAGCTCAAGCTCAAAGAGGAGATGCACTGGCTCCGATTCATGCTGTGCAGCTGCTCCTCTGGAGGGCGCTCTCCAGGGAGTTGCCAATGGGTAGGTGAGACTCGGGAGGTTATGTATCCTCACATGTTGCTGACAACAGCAGCCTGTGACAGTCCAACTTGTAATATTTCTCTTCCAATTCAAAATTGTTTCTTCAAAGGTTTGCATTTTAGTTTGCGGATCGATTGATAAGAACGATTTTGTGTGCTTGTACTCCAGTGTTAAAGGAACACATTCTGCTGTGTCCAAAAACAACTTCTTTAGACTCTTGAGCTTCTTCTTTGTAGAAATGATTGGATTAGTGGAAATGTTGTGAGCCTCCAGGCTGGTTGAAACCATTTCACTGCTGCCCCATCACTCTCTGATATGTGGCCTCTCTCGGTGTTGTTCCTCGCCTGTATCTGCCAGGGGATTGATTCAGCTTCTGTTTGCAGTTATTTCTCACCCATTAGTCAGTCACACACCTCTATCATTGTCGTTCTCTCCACAGAATGTTAAATGCGACAGAAAAAGACTTTATTCACTTTCTCTGAAAACTTAATGGGAGAATCTCAAGCTTGGGATTTTGTCATCGCCGGTTAGATTTTACTGAAACACTGAATCTCCCCCAGATTCCATTCCAGCTGCCAATAGGAAACATGTTGTTTGCAGCATCTTGAAACCAGAACTTTCTCCATTTAAAGCTTCAGACAACGTGTGGGGGTTAGAATGATGACACAGACCACGACCCCACCCCAACTTTGTTATGAAGGTTTTGAACCCCAACAACATGTGGGCTCCTCAGCAGAATCACGAGCCAGGGGCAACTATTTATTTGAAACATCCCTGACCTACTTTCAGGCCAGGGAACTGTATCCGAATACGGCATCCATTTTGTGCACTGTAAGATCCCACATAAACTCTGCGACCAGTCAGCAATTGCGGTTGGTACGGGGTTTGGGGGAATACAGAAACAGATGCCAGTGTACCTCCCCCATTTTCCTTGAAGTGTGAACTCAGGTGAACCAGTGCAGGCCTCACTATTTTGTGTGTCTTCCTAAAGGACGGGTATTGGTAATCCAACACGATGCAGGTAACTCTGCTCCCCTGCTCCACGAGATGATGGACAGATTTGTGAGACTATATATATTTTGCCTCAGGTTTCAACATCCACTTTATCCAGAATGGTGTAAACATCCAAGATATGTCAACAGACTGAGGGGCTATCTGGCTTCATTGCAGGGGGGTGTGAGGAGGGGTACATTTTGATAGGAAGCATAGGTAGGCTGCATTCTCCTTGGAAAGTAAGGCCTGGATTTTCAATTCCGGCTCAGGCAGATGGATTTGAGAAATTTTCCAGCCCACTACCCCGGAAACGCTTTCGAATGGCAAGATCTTCATTTGGAAGGGCTGGGGCATCTGTGGGATTGTGTCTGGAACATTGTCTCCAGCTGCAGGTTGGAGGCAGCCACAGTGGCCAAGTATCGTGATGGGCGGCCTTGGTTCACTTGCAAGTTCTGAGGAAGGGTTGCTCGACCTGAAACATTAACCCCGCTTTCTCTCCACAGGTGCTGCCAGATCTGCTGAGTCTTTCCAGCTATTTCTACTTTTGGTTTTCTTGGACCTTTGCCCAGATTCTTTGGTCAGTGATAACCTGTGACCTTCACTCCTTCACCAGCCTGACCATGCTCCATGCCCCATCCATGTCAACTCATGTCAACTCATGCTCATCACTTATCTTCATGACCCCTTCATGACTCCTTACCAACTGAATGCCAAGCCACACCTCCAATCCACCCATGATCCTTTATAACTCCATGCCAACTCATTTACCCAGTCCATCCCATAGTTCCTCATAATGCCATGCCAATTTAATAACACTATCCACTACTGTTTGCCTCTCTGCCTTCTGTCTCAGTCACCACAAAGGCCAGACCTCCAGAATCGTATTGACATGAAACTAATTAGAGATTTAATTATGTATTTAAAGCTTTTACCATAGTTATAAAAACTGAGTCAAATCATTCAATCCTCTCAATGACATGATCCATTATAAAAACAAAACATTTGTACTTACAACCCCAAATCAAAGACAGCTAATCCTTTAATAAACTCTTTGAGCTGTCAATCAAACTGTGCACTACAGTTCCTCAAGTGAGATGATAATAGGATGTAGAAAGTTGCTAGGCAATAACAAAGACAGAATTATAGCCTTGGAATAATATCAACACATTACGATAACAGCTAGAACATATTATTTTCAACTCTCAACTCTCGTTGACAATGGTAGCCTTTTTTAGTTTTTAAATGACTGGGGATTTAAATAACTTTACAGCTTGACAGTTCTATAGATGCTGTCACCCTTCAAGAGAATTTATGACAGCTCTAAAGGTTTGTAACTCCTGAAAGTTAAGGCTTTTGCTCCAGAAAAGGTGGAGTCTGTTTGAACTCAGCGCTGAACATACGAGTGGAGTTCTGGTTTTCCTCATATCAGTCATGTCACTTTCCAGAAATAGAATCTGTCAGATACAGAGGGTGGGATCCAGATCTCATCCACCATTTTAAAATTTCCGTGAAAAATTAGATTCCCTACAGTGTGGAAACAGGCCCTTTGGCCCAACCAGTCCACACTGACCCTCCGAAGAGTAGCCCACCCAGACCCATTTCCCTCTGACTAATGCACCTAACACTACGGGCAATTTAGCATGGCCAATCCAACTAACCTGCACATCTTTGGACTGTGGGAGGAAACCCACACAGACACGAGGAGAACATGCAAACTCCACACAGACAATCACCAGACGCTAGAATCGAACCTAGGACCCTGGTGCTGTGAGTCAGCAGTGCTGACCACTGAGCCACTGTGCCACCCAAGGGCCTATGTCTCTAAACAGAGAAGAGAATTAAGGGCCTCAAGGCAATACAGATACACAGGTCACTAAAAGCAGTGACAAAGTTCATAAGGCAACACAAGAAACAAAACATTGGGGTTCACTTCTATGGAGTTAGAATTGAAAAACAAAAACATTATGTGTGGAAACATGGTTAGACCACATATGAGCACCATGTCAATTATAGCTACACTGGAGAAAATGCAAGGAAGTTTTACTAGAATCAAACCAGAGCTGTGAGGTTATATGTATCAGGAAAGATTGGACAGATGTGAGTCTTTTCCCGAGAAAAGAGAAGACATGGTCATTTGATGAAGTTCTTTCAGAGCATAAAGGATATTTGGACAGATATACAGAAGGTGTTTCCACTTGTAGGTGAGCCCGGAAAGTGGGGTGAAACTAAATCCAAGAGGAAATTCGGGAGAAGCATTTTCACGCAGAGAGCAATGAGTATGCGCAACTTATTGTGACAGGATGTGGTTGCAGTGAATCGCATAGATACATTTGAGTGTCACAAATGTATGGTCACTTTAATAGCGAGGTGCCTTTCTGAGCTGAGAGATTGTGACAGCACATGTGTCTGTGACTAGCTGACAGGAGCAGAGAGTGCGGAGAGTTGATAATGTGTAACAATCAGCTTGAGGTTGTGTTTTGATGTTAAGACAATCGGATTTGCATTTAACCAATTAATTTAAATTATGCCCAGCATGCCAAAAACCAATTGTATTTGAATTTATTGTATTGACAACATTGGACCAATGAGAGGGTACAATGTTGGGGGATATAAAAATGAAGGACATTTTGAAAAATTGGTCAGGGCAACTGCCATTGACCATGACAGCACATGTCATCTGAAAGGATTGTCAACGCTGTCAAAGGAATCTCAATGGCACTATCTATTAAAGGTACCTTTTCCAGTAAAAACAGAAAGAAATTGTAGAAGATGGCCCAGGGAGAAAATGGCAGATGTCAGAAAGATGGAAGAAAATGACAGATTCGGAAGACCAGAGAGAATACAACATAATAGACTGTATGGACTTGGAGAGATTAAGTTAATTTAGAGTTTATTAATTGTGTTATTGGAGCGTTGGGGGCAGATAGTGATTTTTTAAGAACAAGGGTTCTTGGATTTGTTAATAGTTTTGCTCACTGTTAAGGTTAAGAAAATAAACTGTTATTTTTTTCTTTAAACAGTGGAAATCAGAGATGTTGTTTCACTCATTCACCTTTTTAGCAGATTACGAGACAAGGTGAGCTTTTCTGGGGTGTTAGTTTTAATTAGAGAGGGGTTTTATTTCAGTGTCATAACGTGAGGAAAAATTAGAAAGACACATGGGGAAGACAGGAATAATAGATTAGAAATAGTGTTTGTAATATGACAGAATTTAAGATTCAACTTGAGAATGAGAAACCTGGGTCAGAGACAAGTGTTTAGCTTAAATAAAGGGAATTATATTGAAATGAGGATAGAGTTAATTAACATGACTAGGCAGAGAGATTAACAGCAAAGATAGTAAGCAAGCAGTCATTAGATTACTTATAGGGTGGAAACAGGCCCTTTGGCCCAACAAGTCCACACCGACCCTCTGAAGAACAGCCCACCCAGACCCATTTCCCTACATTTACCTCTTCACCTAACACTACGGGCAATTTAGCATGGCCCATTCACCTAACCTGCATGTTTTTGAACTGTGGGAGGAAACCCACACAGATACAGGGAGAATGTGCAAATTCCACACAGATAGTTGCCTGAGGCAGGAATTGAACCCGGGTCTCTAGCGCTGTGAGGCAACAGTGTTAACCACTGTGCCACCGATCATACTTTTCACTCAGCAAAAATATGTCCCAGTAAAGAGTAAAGATTCTAAGAGGGGGATAAACAATCATGACTAACCAAGAAAATTGGCCATGCTAAATTGCCCGTAGTGTTAGGTAAGGGGTAAATGTAGGGGTACGGGTGGGTTGCGCTTCGGCGGGTCGGTGTGGACTTGTTGGGCCGAAGGGCCTGTTTCCACACTGTAAGTAATCTAATCTAAAAAAAAAGACAGTTAAGGAGTGTGTAAAAGTGAAAGAAAAATCAAATAAGGAGGCAAATGTCAGTGTTAGCCCCAAAGACAAATCCACAAAAGAAAGACTGATAAAAACTAATAAGCAGAAAATAAGTTGAAGGCAAACTGAGGAGGAATATGAAAACTGACAATAGGAACTTCTTAAATATATAAAAAGGAAGAGAGAGGTCAAAGTGAACATAGGCACCACACCTGAGAAAATGAATCTGGGGAGATGGTTTTGGGAAACAAAGAAATGACAGAGGATTTAAACAAATATTTTACAGCGTTCATCATCGTAGAAGGTACTTCAAACATCCCAGTGATATGAAAGAATATAGGGGAGGAATTGAGTACTATCACAATCACTCGAGAAGTAGTAATAGACAAACTAATGGAGCTAAAGGCAGATAAATCCCTTGGTCCTGAGGCTTGCATCCTAGGCTCCTAAAATACGTAGCTACAGAGATAGTGGATGTATTCGTTGTGATTTTCCAAAAACTGCTAATGTGTCACCCCCAAACAAAACAGAAGGGAGGCAAAAAAGCAGGTAATTATAGGCCAATTAGCCTAACATCTATTGTTCAACAAATCAATTATTAAAAAAAGTAATTGCAGGACATCTCTAACAAACTTATTGGAGTTTTTCCAGGAAATTTCAAGAGTCAATAGAGGAGAAACAGTTGGATTCGGACTTCCAGAAGGCATTCAACAAGGGTACCTCACAAAAGGCTAAGTCATAAGAGACCACGGTGTTGGAGGTTGTACATTGGCACGGGTAGAGAATTATCTCATGGGCAGTAAACAGTGAGTGGGATCACGGGTTCTTTTTCAGGTTGGTAACCAGTGACTAGTGGGGTTCCACAGGGATCAGTGCTGGGACCACAACTATTTACAATATATTTTAATGAGTTGGAGGAAGGAAGGGAGTGTTCTGTCGCCAAATTTGCAGATGAGACAAAAGTAGGTGGCAAGTTAAGTTGGAAAGGGGATGTAAGCAGATTAGAGAAATATCGAAAGGTTGATAGGAGGGCAAAAGTTAGCAAATGAAGTATAATCTGGGCAAATATGAAGTTGTTTGTTTCAGAAGGGAGAGCAAAAGAGCATATTATTTAAATGGAGAAAAGCTGTAACATCAAGGGACTTGGGGCTATTGTACTTGAAACACAGAAAGCTAGCATCCAGGTGCAGCAGGTCATCAGAAAGGTGAATGGAACGTTGGTCTTTAGATCAAGGACGCTGGAATATAAGAGGAGGGAAGTCTTACTATATCTGTACAAGGTGCTGGCAAGATCACATCAGGGGTACTGCTGGCTGTTTTGGTCCCCCAATTTAAGGAAAGACATCACTTCATTGGAGGCAGTTCAGAGGAGGTTCACTCGGATGATCCCTGGAAGGTGGGGATTGATGAGTAAAGGCAAAACCGTTTGGGATTCTCCTCACTGGAATTTAAGGGGCTGGACAGGATAAATGCTGTTTTGGAAGATGCTTCCACTGAAAGAGAGCATTGTCTTGGAATAAAGGGGTGCCAATTTAAGACTGAGATGAGGAGGAATTTGTTCTCTAAGAGGGTTGAGTGTCTCTGGAACTCCTTGCCACAGACAGCTGTGGGGGCAGATTCCTTGAGTATATTTTGGGCTGAGATGGATAGATCTCTCATCAGTCAGGGAATAAAAGGTTACAGGAAAACACAGGAAGTGAGGAATGTCGGATGGTGAATGGTGAAGCAGGCTCGAGGGGCTGAATGGCCTCCTTTTGTTCCTATTTCCGATGGTTTAATGGACATGTTGATGAGGTGAGGTCAGGAGGGGTGGAAAGAGGGCCATCGGGAGCCTAAATACCAACATGAACCTGTGGGGCCGAATGGCCTGCTTCTGCGTCGTGAATGTTTTGTTAGGCTTTCTAATACCCAGTGTGATAAATCCTCACAGACCTTTTTAATAAAACAACACTGCTGTGCCACAAAAGGATTCTTCACGGTGCACTAAAAACTGTAAATTTCCAATATTATAATCCTGACTGCAGCACGTTGAAACATTAATGAGATTCGGACCAGTTTTCATGCAGTGCACGTTCTCACTGTCCAGGTCCTTTTAAGTTGAAGCAGTTGCTGAAATCCTATCACTGCAGGACCCCATGAGGAGGGGCGGATACTTTACCAGGGTCCTGGAGACTGTCTGGAGGCGGGGGGGAGAAACAATGAGAGCAAATGGCAGAAGACGTTTGAGAAATATTTCGGTGTGTAGTTGTGATGTGAAGGTAGACAAGGCGATGGGCCAAGTGCTGGACGATGGGAATGGGTGGGGACCTGAATGAAGGGCCTGTTTCTGTCCTGAGATCTCATTGGCTGTAGACTTCCGATATGTTCCTGTCTCCACCCAGCAGATAGGAAAGTGGCTGAGCTTGTAATCAAAGCAAAGAGCAGCCATTTGGCCAGGAGAACGCTATTTTATCAGGACAGCCACAGACTCTGCAACTCATTATGACAGAACGCCAGCACACACAACAGTGGACATTTCCACCTGTCTCAGGACGTTTCTGTCATATTTATGTCCAAGTCTGGTGAAGCAGATACCATTCAAGTTCCAGTTAGTTGCTGCAGTTCAACATTGAAACGACTCTAAAGGAACTATTGAAAACATCAGAATAAAAGATAGTTCCCTCAGGGCTGAATTCTGCCAGAAATTAGCTCGCTCTCAATGTAGGCGAGCTTTATGGAGGATTTCACTCTGTCAGCTCTTGTGAATTTTCTCATGCCCTCTACCCAAACTCACCTCATTGCCCATGTATCATGCCCTGGTACCCTGGAAATAGTGGGAACTGCAGATGCTGGAGAGTCAGAGTGGAGCTGAATAAAGCACAGCGGGTCAAGCAGCATCAGAGAAGGGGAGTCGATGTTTCAGGTCGGGACACTTAATCAGTCCTGAGGAAAGGTTCTGACCCGAAATATCGGCTCCCCTTCTCGATCGCTGCTTGACCCGCTGTGCTTTTACCAGTTCCACTCTGATGCTGCGGTGCCCTGTTTGTCATATTCCTCCCTCTTGCCACAGGTAAAATATAGGGCACTGCTAGGACCCCCTGGGATTCCTGGCACTGACACCATCTTTAAAGGGCAGACCCGCACAGTGCAGAGTAGCACGATTGTCCCAACTGTGTTGGACAGAGAGAAATTGGCTCTGTTTTACTGAGGGGGGGAACGGGATGTCCTGGTGGATAGAGGGATGCCTATGGTCACAGCTCAGGAGTGTGTCCTGTGGTTTTGGTGTCTGCTGTCTGAGATAGAGGGCAAGATGAACAAGCAGCGAGTTGGTCCCACCAGGTGACCATTCTGACTTTCACATCAGGAATTGTCAGAGTTTGGTTTCTATCAGCCACTCGAGAATGGGAACCTGCATCTTAGTGAGACATGATGACACAATATAAGGGTGTTTATGTAAACTAATCCATGTAAGTAGGCTTCTCATACCTCACTAGGGGCGATCTCATCTGACTATTCAACACTTGGTTGGAAAATGGGACATGGCGATCTTGATGGCAGATACTTCATCGCTGGCCATCCCTCAGGATGATTCCAACTTTCTCACCCTACCTACATTATTGAGGAGTTGGGAAGGGTCTGCCCTTAGTTTTTACTTACCTTGATGGGGAGCAGGAAGGGCCTTTGATGAATCTAGTGGCCTTTTGGGTATCCTTACTGACCCTGCTAATGAATATCTTCTTAATTGAATTTGATGAGTTTCACGGTCAGTTCATTCTCGACAATAGGTGCAAGAGTAGGCCATTCAGCCCTTCGTGGCAACACCACCATTCATCATGGTCATGGCTGGTCATTCATAATCAGTATGCTGTTCCTGCCTTATCCCCATAACCCTTGATTCCAATATCTTTAAGAGCTTTATCTTACTTTGTGGAAAAGAATGATGCTTGTAATTGGTACAAATTGTCAATTGAGGTTTGAGGGCACTTGTGGTGCAGTGGTAGTGTCCCTATCTCTGGGCCCGGTGTCAGGTCCAAGTCTAACTTGATCCTGAGATGTATCATAACATCCCGGAGCAGGTTGATTAGAAAGTATCTCTCGTGAATACCTTGTGAATGTCGATGGAGCATCACTGGTAATGGCTGCGTGTTGGTGAGTCTGTGTAACACAGTAGAACAGAGGAAGACAATAAGGAGATGAGATTACAAAACAGCTCAGAACATGCCAAGGACAGAATTGGACTTTTAAACTATTTTGTTCTTTGCTTGCAATAAATCCGTTTGAAGGGGATGGGGACTGACAGGGACAAATGGGGCCATTATAGGAGCATAAACTCTCTGATTAACGTTTCAATCTGATTCAGTGTTATTTTTGGATCTATAAAGTTTAACTTTATTTCCCAGCAATAAAGAACAAAGGCCTCAGGAGCTAATTAAGTCTACTGTGTGCTGGATAGCCACTTTGGCTTTCCAATCAATCAAAAAGACATCTTTCCAGGCAGAGGGAGGAAGCATGTTAGTGATACCTGGAACAGCTACAAGGTAGGACAGTGAAAGGGGATGGCGCTCAGAAATTCAAGAGAGAACCAATGGCTATTTGGCAGACAATGTGTGCATGAGGGTTACAGAAAATAGAACATAAAACAATACAGCGCAGAACAGGCCCTTCGGCCCTCAATGTTGCGCCGACCTGTGAACTATTCTCAGCTCGTCCCCCTACACTATCCCATTATCATCCATGTGCTTATCTAAGGATTGTTTAAGTCTCCCTAATGTGGCTGAGTTGACTACATTAGCAGGTGGGGCATTCCACACCCTTACCACTCTCTGAGTAAAGAACCTGCCTCTGATATCTGTCTTAAATCTATCACCCCTCAATTCATAGTTATGCCCTCTCGTACAAGCTGACGTCATCATCCTAGGAAAAATACTTTCACTGTCTACCCTATCCAATCCTCTAATCATCTTGTATGTCTCTATCAAATCCCCTCTTAGCCTTCTTCTTTCCTATGAGAACAGACCCAAGTCTCTCAGCCTTTCCGCATAAGATCTTCCCTCCAGACCAGGCAACATCCCGGTAAATCTCCTCTGCACCTTTTCCAATGCTTCCACATCCTTCCCGAAATATGGGGACCAGAGCTGTACACAATATTCCAAGTGTGGCCGCACTAGCGTTTTGTATAGTTGCAGCATGATATTGTGGCTCCGGAACTCAATCTCTCAGTGAATGAAACCTAACACACCATATGCCTTCCCAACTGCACTATCCACCTGGTGGCAACTTTCAGGGATCTATGTACATGGATTCCAAGATTCCACTGCACATCCACACTACCAAGAATCTTTCCATTGACCCAGTACTCTGCCATCCTGTTACTCTTCCCAAAGTGCATCACCTCACATTTAGCTGCATTGAACTCCATTTGCCACCTCTCAGCCCAATTCTGCAGTTTATCCAAGTCCCCTGCAACCTGTAACATTCTTCCAAACTGTCCACTACTCCACCAACTTTAGTGTCATCTGCAAACTTACTAACCCATCCACCTATGCCTGCGTCGAAGTCATTTATAAAAATGACAAATAGCAGTGGTCCCAAAACAGATCCTTGTGGCACACCACTCTTAACCACTATTTTCCATCAACCACCACTCGCTGCCTTCTTTCAGAAAGCCAATTCCTAATCCAAACTGCTAAATCATCCTCATTTTCTCCAACAGCCTACCATGTGGAACCTTATCAAAGGCTTTACTGAAGTCCATGTACACCACGTCAACTGCCCTACCCTCATCTACATGCTAGGTCACCTTCTCAAAAAACTCAATGAGGTTTGTGAGACACGACTTGCCCTTGACGAAACCATGTTGACTATTTGAAATCAAATTGTTGCTTGCTAGATGTTTACAAATCTTATCTCTTATAATTCTTTCCTACAAAGAAGTAAGGCTCACTGGTCTATAATTACCTGGGTCATCTCTACTGCCCTTCTTGAACAAGGGCACAACATTTGCAATCCTCTAATCCTCCGGTACTAAACCTGTAGACAATGACGACTCAAATATCAAAGCCAAAGGCTCTGCTATCTCCTCCCTAGCTTCCCAGAGAATCCTCAGATAAATCCCATCTGGCCCGGGGGACTTGTCTACTTTCACTCCTTCCAGAATTGATAACACCTCTTCCTTACCAACCTCGATCCTTTCTAGTCTAATATCTCGTATCTCATTCTTCCCCTCTACGATATTCGCTTTTTCCTGAGTGAAAACCAATGAGAAATATTCGTTTAGCACCTCTCCGATCTCCACAGGGTCCACACTCAACTTCCCACTTCTGACTTTGACGGGCCCTATTCCTACCCTAATCACCCTTTTATTCCTCACATACCTATAGAAAGCTTCAGGGTTCTCCTTTATTCTATGTGCTAAAGACTGCTCCTGTCCTCTCTTTGCTCTTCTTAACTCTCTCTTTAAAACATTCCGAGCTGATCTGTAACTCCCATCGCCTCATCTGTACCATCTTGCCTCATCAACACATAAGCCTCCTTTTTCTGCTTAACAAGAGATGCAATTTCTGTAGTAAACCACGGTTCCCTTACCTTATCACTTCCTCCCTGCCTGACAGGGACATACCTATCAAGGACACGCAATATCTGTTCCTTAAACCAGCTCCACGTTTCGATTGTCCCCATCCCCTACATTTTGCTACCCGATTCTATGCATCCTAATTCTTGCCTAATCGCATTATAATTGCCCGTGCCCCATCAATAACTCTTGACCTGTGGCATGTGCCTATCCCTTTCCATCACTAAACTAAACGTAACTGAATTATGGTCACTCTCTTCAAAGTGCTCACCTACGACTAAATCAAACACCTGGCCTGGTTCATTACCAAGCACCAGATCCATTGTGGCCTCCCCTCTTGTCGACCCTTCGACATACTGTGTCAGGAAACCCTCCTGCACACATTGGACAAAAACTGATCCATCCAATGTACGAGAGTTATAGCATTTCCAGTCAATGTTGGGGAAGTTAAAGTCCCCCATAATGACCACCCTGTTCCTTTCACTCCTACCCAGAATATTAGATTAGATTAGATTAGATTACTTACAGTGTGGAAACAGGCCCTTCGGCCCAACAAGTCCACACCACCCCGCCGCAGTGCAACCCACCCATACCCCTACATTTACCCCTTACCTAACACTACGGGCAATTTAGCATGGCCAATTCACCTGACCTGCACATCTTTGGACTGTGGGAGGAAACAGGAGCACCCGGAGGAAACCCACGCAGACACGGGGAGAACGTGCAAACTCCACACAGTCAGTCGCCTGAGGCGGGAATTGAACCCGGGTCTCAGGCGCTGTGAGGCAGCAGTGCTAACCACTGTGCCACCGTGCCGCCCACAATAATTTTGCTAATCCTCTCTTCCACCTCCCTGGAGCTCTGCGGAGACCTATAAAAAAACTCCAAGCAGTGTGACCTCTCCTCTCCTGTTTCTAACCTCAGCCTACACTACCTCAGTAGACGAGTCCTCATCAAAAGTTCTCTCAACCACCGTTACACTATCCTTGACTAACAAGGTCACGCCCCCCCCCCCCCCCCCCACCTTTTACTGCCTTGCCTGTCCTTAATGAAATAATACAGTGTCTGCTATATCTGAAACTGAGGCACGAGCCAGCTCAGGTGGACAGGCATTGAACACTCCTGTCCGTCCAGCACAACAAGGGAACTGGAGGATGGGACCATTTCAGGGACCTGGACCCAGCTGATGCTGAAGTGATGAGAGACTCTTGCCGGCTGCCTCTGAGAGTTCCTAACTGATACGAGTTAGAAACTCAGGCAAAAATGCAGCCCTTAACTGCATTAATCAGGAGTCGGTTTAGGAGAGGTCACAGGATGTGTCAGATGATTGGTGCGGCAATTTTCTGACACTGGGGCCTAAGACAGATGGTTGGGATGCAGATGCTGGAGATCAGAGTCGAGAGTGTGTGGCGTTGGAAAAGCACAGCTGGTCAGGCAACATCCAAGGAGCAGGAGAGTCGATGTTTCAGGCATAAGTCCTTCATCAGGAATGTGGGGGCATGAAGGGGGCTGAGAGATAAATAGGAGGGTGGGGGTGGGGCTAGGGGCAAGGTAGCTGGGAAGGTGATAGATACTTCCAGGTTGGGGGGTGGGGGGAGAGTGATAAGTTAGTGGGATGGGTGGAGCGGATAATGTGGAATGGAAAATGGACAGGTCAAGAGGGCAGTGCCAAGTTGGAGATTGGATCTGGGATGACATGGGGTGGGGGGGGGGGGGGAGGTTGGGGAGATTTGGAAACTAGTGAAGTCATTGTTGACGCTGTCTGGTCGAAGGATCTCAAGATGGAAGATGAGGCGTTTTTCGTCCAGACGTCGGGTGGCTTGGATTTGGCGGTGGAGGACGCCTGCCTCCAATGTCCAGTCATTCATGGCAGCAGCCAAGAAGGAGGAATCATGAGGGAAGTGGATGGCAGTGGAAGGGGAAGGGGAAATGACAGGGGACACAATATGGAGAGCAGAAAGGGAAGAGGGAAATGAAGGTAAGAGGAATAGAGGTGGGTACTGGCAGTGGTACTGTTACAACATGGAGGCAAACCCCACTATTAATTAAACCAAACACCTAGAAAAGCTCACCTACCTCCTAATCTGTTAAAATATGAGTGACAGAGAACTTCCAAATTCCACCGTTTAAAGAAAATAACCTCAATTTATTTTTTAACTCTAAAAGTGAACATTAAACAACAACTATTCACAACTCTAAACCCCTTTCTGCCTCCATCTCTATAACAGGTATGCTGATCAAATAAGACACTAATTAGAATTACATCAACTTAATTTCAAAACCACACAGTCTCTGTCTTCTTCTGTGTCTTCACTCTTCCAGCTGAGGATCTCCCTGGGTCATCTTCTTTCTTTTTACTGCGAGTATGTTTCATATGAAAAGGTACCATTGATGGAGAAGGTTTCCTAATTCCTTGGAGAGCACAATGTTATATTGGCAATGGCTCTGTGGCAGTTACTCTCTGCCCAGTTTTCAAACTTCTGCATTTTATACCCCCAACGTCAGATCATCTCATTGGATCAATGTTGGCAAAACAATAAATTCAAACTCGATTGGGTTTTAGTATCCTGGGGCGTAATTTAAACTGATTGGTTAAATTTGAATTATTGTCAAAACAGCAAACAAAACTCAGGAATCTATTTCACAGCCAAATGTTGCATATTTTCAAATTTTCCAGTACTCTCTGGGACAGCCATCTAGTCATATACACAGGTGCTTATAAGCTCTCAATTCAGAACAGCATTCTCTCTCTCTTAAAGGTACAGTACATGCCTTCAACTTCATAACACCTCCCCCTTAAGAAAAAATGAACCATCTTAATGCAAAGATGGCTTTTTTTTTCTAATTCTTAATCTCCCTGGGTCGTCTTCTTTCTTTTTACTGCGAGTATGTTTCATATGAAAAGGTACCTTTGATAGAGAAGGTTTTGTAATTTCTGGGAGAGCACAATGTTATATTGGCAGTTAGCTCTCTGGCTGTACACTAGTTGCTCTCTGACCACTTCTCAAAATGTCCGCATTTTATAGCTCCCAACATCGGATCATCTCATTGTTTCCATGTTGGCAAAACAATAAATTCAAACTCGATTGGGCTTTAGTATTCTGAGGCATAATTTAAACTGATTGGGTCGAATTGTTGTCAAAACAGTAACCAAAACTCAGGTATATATTTCACAGCCAAATGTTACATACAGGTTTCCCCCGCTATCTGAAAGTAGAGCATTCCTATGAAATCTTTTGTGAGCAGAAATGGTGTAAAGCAAAGAGGCATTAATTTATATGGGAAAAATGTTGCCTTTTCTCATAAAAGTGAAAATTTTTCGTATTTCTTTCAATTAGTGAAAACAGGTACTAATGTAGGTTGTTCGTAAAAGCAAAGTGGCATAAAGCGAACTTCCTAAAAGCAGGGGATGTTGGTATTTTCAATTTTCCAGTACATTCTGGGACTGCCATCTAGACATCTACACAGGTGCTTGTAAACTCTCATTTCAGAACAATATTCTTCTTCTCTTAAAGGTACAGTACATGCATAGAGTCATAGAGATGTACAGCATGGAAACAGACCCTTCGGTCCAACCCGTCCATGCCGACCAGATATCCCAAACCAATCTAGTCCCACCTGCCAGCACCCGGCCCATACCCCTCCAAACCCTTCCTATTCATATACCCATCCAAATGCCTCTTAAATGTTGCAATTTTACCAGCCTCCACCACATCCTCTGGCAGCTCATTCCATACACTTACCATCCTCTGTGTGAAAAAGGTGCCCCTTAGGTCTCTTTTATATCTTTTCCCTCTCACCCTAAACCTATGCCCTCTAGTTCTGGACTCCCCGACTCCATGGAAAAGACTTTGCGTATTTAACCTATCAATGCCCCTCATAATTTTGTAAACCTCTATAACGTCACCCCTCAGCCTCGGATGCTCCAGGGAAAACAGCCCCAGCCTGTTCAGCCTCTCCTTCAACCCTGGCAACATCCTTGTAAATCTTTTCTGAACCCTTTCAAGTTTCTTTCCGATAGGAAGGAGACCAGAATTGCACGCAATATTCCAACAGTGGCCTAACCAATGTCCTGTACAGCCACAACATGACCTCCCAACTTCTGTACTCAATACTCTGACCAATAAAAGAAAGCATATCAAACGCCTTCTTCACTATCCTATCTACCTGCGACTCCACTTTCAAGGAGATATGAACCTACACTCTGAGGTCTCTTTGTTCAGCAACACTCCCTTGGATCTTACCATGAGTATAAGTCCTGCTAAGGTTTGCTTTCCCAAAATGCAGCACCTCACATTTATCGGAATTAAACTCCATCTGCCATTTCTCAGCCCATTGGCCCATCTGGTCAAGATTCTGTTGTAATCTGAGGTAACCCTCTTCGCTGCCCACGACACCTCTAATTTTGGTGTCATCTGCAATCTTACTAACTGTACCTCTTATGCTCACATCCAAATCATTTATGTAAATGACAAAAAGTAGAGGACCTAGCGTCGATCCTTGTGGCACTCCACTGGTCACAGGCCTCCAGTCTGAAAAACAACCACCCTCTGTCTTCTACCTTTGAGCCAGTTCTGTATCCAAATGGCTAGCTCTCCATGTATTCCATGAGATCTAACCTTGCTAATCAGTCTCCCATGGGGAACCTTATCGAACGCCTTACTGAAGTCCAAATAGATCACATCTACCACTCTGCCCTCATGAATCCTCTTTGTTACTTCCTCAAAAAACTCAATCAAGTTTGTGAGACCCGATTTCCCACTCACAAAGCCATGTTGACTATCCCTAATCAGTCCTTGCCTTTCCAAATACATGTACATCCTGCCCCTCAGGATTCCTTCCAACAACTTGCCCACCACCTTCAACTTCATAACAGTACATAGAAGTAGGGGAAGCAATGGATGTGTGATATTTTCATAATTAATCCAGAGACCCAGATAATATTCTCAGGACTTGCGTTCAAGTCCCATCATGGCAGATGGTGGAATTTGAATTCAATTAAAATAAATCTGGAATTAATGGTGACCATGAAACTTTGTTGATTGTTGGAAAAATCCATCTGGTTCACTAATGTCCTTTAGGGAAGGAAACTGCTGTCCTTAGTGGTCTGGCCTACACGTGACTCCAGACCCACAGCAATGTGTGCAATCCACCGGAAAGATGTCGTGAAACTTGAAAGGGTTCTGAAAAAATTTACAAGGATGTTGCCAGGGTTGGAGGATTAGAGCTACAGGGAGAGGCTGAATAGGCTGGGGCTGTTTTCCTTGGAGTGTCGGAGGCTGAGGGGTGACCTTATAGAGGTTTATAAAATCATGAGGGGCATGGATAGGGTAAATAGACAAGGTCTTTTCCCTGGGGTGAGGGATTCGAGAACTAGAGGGCGTAGGTTTAGGGTGAGAGGAGAAAGATATAAAAGAGACCTAAGGAGCAACATTTTCACGTAGAGGGTGGTGCGTGTATGGAATGAGCTGCCAGAGGAGCCTGGTACAATTACAACTTTTAAAAGGCATCTGGATGGGTATATGAATAGAAAGGGTTTTATGGGATATGGGCCAAATGCTGGCAGGTATGACTAGAATGGGTTGGGATGTCTAGTCAGCATGGACGAGTTGGACCGAAGGGACCGTTTCCATGCTGCACATCTCTATGACTCTATAACTCTTAATTGCCCTCTGGTCAATTAGGGCTGAGCAATAAATGCTGGCCTAGCCAGCAATACCCACGTCCTGTAATTAAATTTTAAAAACTGAGAGAATGTGATAGAGGGAAGGCAGCTTTGACAAGGGGCTAAGTGCCTGGGAGAGGGTCAGGGGGTGAATAGCAGACTGAAAGGGAAAGGCGAAGGGAAACATGCTGCTTAAGTCAAGGTTCTAGACCTATGTCAGACCAGAGGAATTGCTGAACCATGGGAAATCATCTATAAGGATCAAGGCAATCATAAAGTGACTCCTTTTAGTGCCACAGTCAGTGACTGAAGTCCTAATAAAACATCAAAAATATTGAGTATACTCCTTCATTCCACATGCACATCAAGTACCTTGACTCATAGGAATCATGCACTGAATGAATGAGTGATTTCCCAGTTGGCATCAAAATCGGAATTGAGGATATCCAACCTGAACAGAGTGGAACAAAAAGTGATATAAATACAAATCAATACAGATTCTTTAGAGGCTCCTGGTTGGAAGCCAGGAGGAGTGCGGCTACAGGATCTTAGAGAGAGCTAGACCTGACGATGCTGGATTAGGGAGGTACATCCTCTCATCATTGATCTTCCCAAGAATGATGGAGGCTGGGGCTGTTTTCCCTGGAGTGTTGCAGGCTGAGGGGTGACCTTATACAGGTTTATAAAATCATGAGGGGCAGGGATAAGGTAAATAGTCAAAGTCTTTTCCATGGGGTAGGGGAGGCCAGAGCTAGAGGGCATAGGTTTAGGGTGAGAGGGGAAAGATATAAAAGGGACGCAAGGGTCAACTTTTTAACATAGAGGGTGATGCGTGTGTGGAATGAGCTGCCGGAGAATGTGGTGGAGGCTGGTACAATTGCAACATTTAAATTGCATCGGGATGGGATTATGAATAGGAAGGGTTTAGAGGGATATGGGCCAATTGCTGGCAAATGGGACTAGATTAATTTTAAATATCTCATCAGCATGGACAAATTGGACCAAAGGGTCTGTTTCCGTGCCGACATCTCTGTGACTCTGTAACTGTAAAGAATGTAACTTGTAAATTGTTACAGAAATGTAATAAGCTACATCCTGTTCTCTAAGGGAAGAATGCTTGCTACTGAGACTGATGCTATTTCAGGTCCATCCTTTACAACAGACATAGGAGGAGCCCTTCAGAAAGTGGATTAATAGTAGCACTCTGGCTGAACCAAAAAGCAGCAGTATTACAGCACCCGGGCATGATAGGATAATGATGGCCTTCCCATTGCTGCTGTAACAGACCGGGAGGGAATGAAATAACCCGATAAATTGAGGGCAGAAAGGGCACAGTTTGGGCACTGCTGGAGGAACAGTAGGACAGATTGCCGGGCCCCTAATGTTGTGCTGAGAATTGCAGCCTTTTTCAATTTCTGCCTGAATACTGGCAGGTAATCCAATTGCTCCGTGTCCATTTTCTGCATTCACGTGGAGTCAGTTATAGACTCCCTGAGAAAATATATTGGTGCAGGTGAAGCCTATAAAACTGTAATTATTAACCAGGAGTATGACATTTAAGGAGAAGAATTGGGTTTTGTGTACTAGGAATGTTGTTCCTTTAAAATTATTGAGTGCTACTTAATTGCTATCCACATTCTGAGCTCGTTCAGTAAAGCAATGCCTTTATCACTTTGAGTGTTTGGTAATCTCACTGGAAACAGAAGGTGCTTGATTACTGCAGGTAAACGCTTCAATGAGAGATGGTGATAGTGTCAGAAAGGCAGAGTTGCTCCACTTATATCGCTCCCTTGAAATGCCTGGAACAATACTGCCACACAGTGGCTCCATCATTTAACAAAGCATTTCCCGACGTCTTGATTTAATGCAGACTGGGAAACAATGGGGACAGGAGCAGAATGGGGATTAGGAGTTACGGGTTTGTTCCTGACAGAGCTGTAATCCACCATGTTCCCTCAATTAAGTTATTTACTTTGTTACCCAATAGAACCATGTTGAGTCCTAGGGCTGCCCGTCACTCCAAGTTATCAGAGTTGCTGTGTGCCTTCAGCCAGTCCTTTGCTAGCCCTGCACAAGTTAGACAGGCAGGAGGCTGGAAGCAAGCCAGGCAGCATCAGGAGGTGGAGAAGTTGACACTTTTCAGGTGTAACCCTTCTTCAGGTGTCTACCTTGGATTCCAGCATCTGCAGTTGTTTTGTCTCTAGCCACTGTACAAGTAGCACAGTAAGGAGCTGAATGGATGGCCAGACATTGTCCAATTTTCCCCAGTGTGCCATTCCTCTTTCCCGAGTTAAACATTCACATCTCCGCTTGGTCGAGCACTGGTTGGGTTTCTGAGGCGACAACAATTCAGGCTGACAGTGTGCAGCTACAACGTGGGAAAGAAGTAGCAGGACGTTTGTTTATAACATAAAATGCCAACAGCTATGACTCATGTCACAATCATTCAGTGCCTTGTTTACAGGCAGAGCTGGAGTTTAGTGCTAATGGATATGCCAGCACAGTGTGCTCAGGCAACTGAAACTAAAATCCTTGGCAGGCAGGAACTGATGGTGTGTCTTTGCTTTTTGGGAAGGTTTACAAAAGGGCAGTATGGTGGCTCAGTGATTAGCACTGCTACCTCACAGAGCCAGGGAGTCAAGTTCAGTTCCAGTCTCGGGTGACTGTGTGGAGTTTGCATGTTTTCCCCGTGTCTGCATGGGTTTCCTCCAGGTACTCCGGATTCCTCCCACAACCCAAAGATATGCAGGTTAGGTGGGTTAGTGTCCAAGCTGGGTGAGTTAGCCATGGAGAAAGTGAGGACTGCAGGTGCTGGAGAGTCAGAGTCGAAAGGTGTGGTGCTGGAAAAGCACAGCAGGTTAGGCAGCATCCAAGGAGCAGGAGAGTTGATGTTTCGGGCAGAAGCCCTTCTTCAGGACTGTGAAGGGGGTAAGGGGGCTGGGGCTGGGGGATGGGTGATAGGTGGATGCAGGTAGAAGGTGATTGTGATGGGTCAATGGAACGGATCGGTAGGAAGGAAGATGGACAGGTAGATCAGGTTAAGAGGCCGGTGCCGAGTTGGAGGTTTGGATCTGAGATGAAGTGGGGGGAGGGAAATGCAGAGTTATAGGGAGGGGGTTGGGTCTAGGAGGGAGCCCCCAGATGGCCAATTTCCACACTGTAGGGATTCTATGAAGTTCAGGGATTATTTGGGAAGCGAGTGTGGGACCTCAGACTGTTGACAAGGTCCTCCAACACTGGGGGTTGAGTGAAGTAGATAGTGACGGGGTAAGGGAGAGGGTATAGACTGCAGTTGGCTTTGGATTGCCAATGTTTGGTCAGATTTATTCATCCAGATGCCTTCATGAGCTCGCTTGTTGTAGCACCTAGCAAATCAGCATTTCAATCAAATATCCAATATCTTCATGACCAACAAAGTAAAGCAAGCATTGGGAATGTTTTCAGTGTTGCTATTTCCTTGGTCAATTGCTGGAAGAAATTCAACCTTTCAGTGTGAATGTTCCCAAGTCCCCCATACACTGAGGGTTTTAAAAGGTGGCTCATCACCACCAGCACCTCCAGGGATTTCGGGGTTCAGTGATAAATGCCAGAGTCAAGCCCTGGAAGGTTAGCAACGTGAGCTGGCCTCCACATTTCATGTGTTAACATTCAGCATCCTTGTGATTTAAGAGTGCCCAATCCTTTCACTTTCTGGTGCTGAGATATTGCCATAACTGACACATCTTCAATACCCCACCCTGTTCCCTGGCCAACATTTCTGTCTCAGGCTTGCTGCAGTGTTCCAGTGAGCCTCAGTCCAAGCTGGAAAAACAATTCCTCATTTTCCGCTTGGGGACCCTGCAGTTTCTATGACTTACCCCGGGACCTGTTATGACATGGGTCTTTTTAGCTCAGCCAACCCTTTTTCAACCCATTTTCATGGAGGCCAAGGACATGCAGGTCTTGGGCCTCCTCCACTGCCAAATCCTAGCCACCCGACGCCAGGAGGAAGAACACCTCAACTTCTGCCTTGGGACCCTCCAACCACACAGAATCAATGTTGGTTTCACCAGTTTTTTCATCTCTCCTCCTCCCTCCTTGTCCCAGATCCAGCCCTCCAACTCGGCACCGCCCTCTTGAATGGTCCTACCTGTCCATCTTTCCACACACCCCCATCCGCTCAAACCTTGGCTCCAACCTATCACCATTAGTCCCCACCTTCATCTACCTATCACATTCCTAGCTACCTTCCCCCCAGCCCCACCCCCTCCCATTTATTTCTCAGCCCCCTTGCCCCCCCCCTCACATTCCTGATGAAGGGCTTATGTTTGAAACATTGATTTTCTTGCTCCTCGGATGCTGCCTGACTGGCTGTGCTTTTCCAGCACCACACTCTTCCACACTGATCTCCAGCATCTGCAGTCCTCAATCTCTCCCGTTTTTACCTACTCCTAGGCATTTATTTCAAGAGGGTTGGAATGTAAAAGCAACGATGTGCTACTGAGACTTTATAAAGTTCTGGTTAGGCCCCATTTAGTCCAGTTTTGGGCCCCACACCTCAGGAAGGACAGACTGACACTGGAGTGTGTCCAGCGGAGACTCACACGGATGATCCCTGGAATGGTAGGCCTAACATACAATGAACGGCTGAGGATCCTGGGATTGTAATTATTAGGGTTCAGAAGGTTGAGGGGAGATCTAATAGAAACTTGCAAGATAATGCATGGCTTAGAAAGGGTGGATTCTGGGAGATTCTTTCTGTCAGACGGGGATATTAGGACTCGTGGGCACAGCCTTAGAATTAGAGGGGGTCAATTTAGAACGGAAATGAGGAGACATTTCTTCAGCCAGAGAGTGGTGGGTCTGTGGAATTTATTGCCATGGAGCGCAGTGGAGGCCGGGCCATTAAATGTCTTCAAGGCAGAGATTGATAATTCTTAATCTCGCAAGGAATTAAGGGATACGGGGAGAGTTGGGTAAGCGGCGTTGAAATGCCCATCAGCTATAATTGAATGGTGGACTGGACTCGATGGGCCGAATGGCCTTCCTCCTGTTTCTTATGGTCTTAGGCCTATTTTCACATTGTATGGGCTGCTTTCATCCATTTTCTTTTCCTACTCTTAACTATTATTATTACGTATTCAGTTTTTCCTCTGTCCTGGTCTGCTATCCACAACCTCATTGTATACCTCGCCCTTTCATATCTCTCTCTCTCTGGGCTCCCTCTCCACCTATCTGCTCAGCTCTCCCCACTTCCTGCAACCACATTATCCAAGTTGCTCTCCGTTCTGATGAAGAGTCACTGGATTCGAAACGTTAGCCATGCTTTCTCCCCACAGCCCTGCTGAGGTTTGCCAGCAGTTTCTGCTTTTGTTTCTGACACTTGGCGTTAAATATGTGATACGGGGATGCACCGGATAGCAATTTGTATATTACGTTTAATCGCAAAGTGTTGGTGTATAAGAGTGAAAAATAAAGCTCTTGGAAATTCGACAGAGCAGGAATCATTGACCTTCATAACAAAAAGATTCATTTTTCAAATTTAGTCAGAAATGAAATTCTTCAGAGAAGTTGCTGAAATTCCAAAAGTAAACAAAGTTTCTTCCCTGGGATGGGGGAGTCCAGAACTGGAGGGCATAGGTTTAGGGTGAGAGGGGAAAGATATAAAAGAGACCTAAATGGCAACTTTTTTCACGCAGAGGGTGGTACGTGTATGGAATGAGCTGCCAGAGGATGTGGTGGAGGCTGGTACAATTACATCATTTAAAAGGCATCTGGATGGGTATATGAATAGGAAGGGTTTGGAGGGATATGGGCTGGGTGCTGGCAGGTGGGACTAGATTGGGTTGGGATATCTGGTTAGCATGGACAGATTGGACCGAAGGGTCTATTTCCATGCTGTACATCTCTGTGACTCTATAATGCGAAACAAGAAGGAGATACCTTTATGGGTTTCTTTGCAATTTGCATAACCTCAGGAGGAAGTCTTTAGATGGGATTATACAATGAAGCATTATCATGCCATGGTCCTTCATTTCTTTGCCACTAAAGAAGAGTTTTTGTGTCTGTCCCTTCATGGCCGTAGCCCTATCAGGAGCAACTGAGATTATGTTCTTGGTGTGTACTCCAATCACCTTTGGGCAGTTGATAACAGGTGAGAAAACATCTTCTTCCTTTCTTGGTCTTTGAAGAAGCGCCTAAACAATGAGTTCTTCACTTGATCAAGGTTAAGGCATTGCACAGCTCCTTAATAAACTGCAAGAGACTCCAGAGCCCCAGGCTGCTGACCCCTAGGATGGAGGAGAAAGTGAGGTCCACAGATGCTGGAGATCAGAGCTGAAAATGTGTTGCTGGAACAGCGCAGCAGGTCAGGCAGCATCCAGGGAACAGGAGAATCGACGTTTCGGGCATAAGCCCTTCTTCAGGAAGCCCTTCCTGAAGAAGGGCTTATGCCCGAAACATCGATTCTCCTGTTCCCTGGATGCTACCTGACCTGCTGCGCTTTTCCAGCAACACATTTTCAGCTCCAACCCCTAGGATGGGCCTTGATGAGTCTACACTGAGTAGTTTTAGTCTCCATAACTAAGAAAGGGTATAGTTGTCTTAGGAGAGGACAATAAAGATAAACCAGATTAATTCGTGGAATGAAGGGGTTGTCCTCTGAGGAACGATTGAGTAGCCAGGATCTACATTCCTCAGGTTTGAGAAGAATGAGTGGTCGTCTCACTAAAAAACACAGCATATCGATGGGGTTTGGCAGGATAGGTCCTGGCAGGAGGCTTGGGGAGTCTAGAACTGGGGACCAAAGATTACTCTGGCGTGGAGAAATGTCTTCACTCAAAAGATTGTGGACGTCATGGGCCTCAGGTTGAGGGTGGGATGGTGCAGGTGAGGTCGAAGGTCAGCTGTGATCTTATTGAATGCTCAAGTCCTACTCCTGCTCTTATATCTTACTGGGAAAGGAAGGAGGAAGGGATAGGCCAGACTTGGGAGAGATTTTACATTGACTTGAATTGAGTGGCAATAACTTTTTTTAAAAAGTGTATTTCTGGCTCGAGGGCCATTAGAAACAGTAGGACAGGGTCTTTTTTTCTCTCAGTCAGGCCTGTGTGCAGGGTTGAGGAAGTAAGTTGCACTGCAACTCTGTGGTCAAACGTTGGGACTAAGCAACAAATCACTTTGGGGGAATAAAAATCATGTCATGATCAGTGAGAAGTGGAGCCTTAGATTCTGCCCCAATGTTTTCCTCAAAGCCAGCAGAGATCTGCATTGTTGGCTCCTGGTTGGAATCACACAGGAAGATGGTGCCTTTGTGTTAATGGACTAGTGACCCAGAGTTGCACGGTAACACTGTGGGGACATTGGTTCAATCCCACTATGACAGCTGTTGGATTAAGTTAATGAATCTGGAATTGAAAGTGAGTCTCAATACCTAAACTATCATCATTTTACTGTGGAGTATAAAACCCATCTGGTTCACTAATGTCCTTTAAAGAAGGAAATCTGCCATCCTTACCAGGTCTGGCCTACATGTGACTCCAGATCCACACAATGTAGTTGACTCTTAACTGTCCTGTGAAATGACTGAGTAAGTCACTCAATTCAAAGTTGATTGAGAATGGGCAATTCAGGCTGATCTTACCAATGATACCCACATCTCATGAAAGAATTTAAAATAAAATGAAATCTGATGACTTTGTTTCAAACACTGTGGTGGTTTCTGAGCCTACCAACATCCATATTAATGTTATTTTGGCCTGAGTGTTTGTTTTTGGTATAAAGCAGTTTAGTGGCCCCTGTTCCCCTGGAGCTATTGAAAGCCTCTTTCCAATGCTGGGGTGCCCTTTATCTAAAGTGGACAGACTGCACAACATTTAGACATTGACAATTTTGAAAGGTTTAATATCGAGGTGTTTTCACATGTCTTATTCAAACTGTTTCTGACTCCAGTGAACGTCATTCCTGAGATGCGTTATTCCTTTGTATAACATCGGGGAGATGCCATCTTCCCTATACCTTGTCATCCTGTCTGTCCGACAAAGAAAGATTGAGTAAACTAGTTCATTGAAGAAGGAGAAAAGGTGATCCCATGGAAATTCTAATAAGGCTGTTCAAAGTAGACCTTGAGAAGCTATTTCTCATTGGCTGATCAGGCACATTCTCAGGATACAGGGACCCACCATCTCAGATTGTGGTGTAGAGAAAATTTCTTCAAATGAGAGGATTGTGAATCTTTGGAATGCCTAAGTCTCCGCCCCGCCCCCAAGGGCTGTGTGAATGCTCAGTCAGAGGGAAGTTATTTGATGTTGGAGAACTCAATGTTGAGTCCTCTGGGCTGTAAACTGCCCAGGCAGAAGATGAGGTGTTGTTCCTCCAATAAGAGCTGTGGTTTGTTTTGGCAATGGAGGAGGCCAAGGATGGTCATGTCTGAAAGGGAGTGGTTGGAGGAATTGAAATGGGCAGTGACTGGGAGGTCTGGTCGGCCCCTGCAGGACTGGCTGATATGCTCGGTGAGCTATTCCCTAAGTTTACGTTCGGTCTCCCCGATGTGGAGAAGGCCACACTGGGAGCACCTGATGCAGTAAACTAGGTTGGAGGAGAGGCAGGTGAACCTCTGTCTCCTGTTTGGGGCACTGGATGGAGGTGAGAAGAGTGATGTACCAGCAGGTTTTGCATCTTTTCTGATGGGAGGGGAGGGTGCCTGGGGGTACAGATGGGGATGGAGTGGACCAAGGACTGTTGGTCCTTGTGGAAGGCAGAGAAGGATGGGAAGGGGAAGATGTTCTTGGTGGTGGGGTCTAGTTGGAATTGGTGGAAGTGTTCGAGGATGATGCGCTGGATGAAGAGACTGGTGGGGTTGTAGGTGAGGACAAGGGGTACTCTGTCTTTATTTCGTTTGGGGGGAGTGATTAGAGAAGTGGAACGGGGAATGGCTGTCTGGATGACAGAGGGGGGGAAAAGCACATTGTTTGAAATAGGTGACCATCTAGGACGCTCGCAAGTGGAATGTCTCCTCGTCCAAGCAGATGCAGTGGCGATGGAGGAACTGGGAGAATGGGGTGGAGTTCTTGCAGGATACTGGGTAGGAGGAGGTATAATCCAGGTGTTTAGGGAGTCTGTGGGTTTGCAGTAAACGTCCGTCTGGAGACTGTTGCCAGAGATGGAAATGAAGAGGGCAAGAAAGGGGAGGGAGGTGTCCGAGATGGACCAAGTCAATTTGAGGGCGGGGTGGAAGTTGTGGGGGAATTCGATGAACTGCTCCAGTTCAGCCTGGGTGCAGGATGCTGCACCGATGCAGTCATCGATGTAACAGCTGAAGAGTTGGGGTACAGTGTCTGTGTAGGTGCTGAAGAGGGACTGATATAGTCAACAAAGTGGCAGGTGTAGCTGGGGCACATCTGGGTGCCCATGGCCATTCCCCGGATTTGGTGAAAATGGGAGGAGTTAAAGGAAATATTATTGAGGGTGAGGACCAGTTCGGTGAGGGAGAGGAGGGTATTGGTGGCAGGGAACTGGATTGGTCTGTTGGAGAGGAAGAAGTGGAGGGCCTGGAGGCCATCCTTGTGGGATATGGACGTGTATTAGGACTGCACGTCCATTGTGAGGATAAAGTCCTGGGAGCCAGGGAACTAGAAGTTGCTGAAGAGGTGGAGGGCGTGGTTGGAGTCGTGGATGTAGGTGGGAAGTGCTTGAGCTAAGGGGGAGAGGATGGAGTGGAGGTAGGAGGGGATGTGTTCAGTGGGTTAGGAGAATGCCGAGAAGATGGCTGGGGTAGTTGGATCTTGTGGATCTTGGGGAGCAGGTCGAACCAGTAGGTCAAATGGCCTACTCCAACTCCTATTTTGTGTTCTTGTGAATTTACTTCAGGAAAGAGCCAACATTCATGTGGCATTGGAGCAAGACTTTTCAGCTCCACAATGGTGTCAGTCAATGGCAATGGGTCATTCTCACTAAGACAGTTACACCAGGACAGAGAGATCTGACTATCCTCTAATCTTCACTATAAGTGTACACAGGCATGGCGGGCTGTGACATTGCTTGGTTCGAAGCAGCTTACTTGTGGCTCTCTTTGGTTGTTTGTCTGAACATTTTAACATATCTCCTGATATCTTTTCTGATATTGTACTGGTTAGCTCAGTTGGTCCGATGGATGAGTTTAGGATGCAGTGAAACACCATCAGGGTGAGTTTACTTCCTGTCCAGACTGAGGTTATCATGAAGGACTCATCTTCTCAATCTCTCCCCACGCCTGAGGCTCAGTGGCCCTCAGATTAAACCATCACCAGTCGTCAGTCTCTAATGAGAGACATGATGTGGAGGGGCCGGTGTTGGGGCGACAAAATTTAAAATCACACAATGACAGGTTATAGTCCAAAACATTTATTTGGAAGCACTAGCTTTCGGAGCACTGCTTCTTCATCAGGTGGTTGTGGAGCAGGACCATAAGACACAGAATTTATAGAGTCATAGAATCATAGAGTCATAGAGATGTACAGCATGGAAACAGACCCTTTGGTCCAACCCGTCCATGCCGACCAGATATCCCAACCCAATCTATTCCCACCTGCCAGCACCCTGCCCATATCCCACCAAACCCTTCCTATTCATATACCCATCCAAATGCCTCTTAAATGTTGTCATTGTACCAGCCTCCACCCCATCCTCTAGCAGCTCATTCCATACACATACCACCCTCTATGTGAAAAAGTTGCCCCTAAGGTCTCTTATATCTTTACCCTCTCACCCTAAACCTGTAGCTCTGGACTCGCCGACCCCAGGGAAAAAGACTCTCTCTATTTACCCTCTCCATGCCCCTCATGATTTTGTAAACCTCTATAAGATCACCCCTCAGCTTCCGACGCTCCAGGGAAAACAGCCCCAGCCTGTTCAGCCTCTCCCTACAGCTCAAATCCTCCAACCCTTATAAATCTTTACTGAACCCTTTCAAGTTTCAGAACATGCTTCCGATAGGAAGGAGACCAGAATTGCACGCAATATTCCAAAGTGGTAAAAGATTATTACAGTGTCCTACAACTGAAATGATAAAAGAGAAAGTGAGGACTGCAGATGCTGGAGATCAGAGTTGAGAGTGTGTTGCTGGAAAGACGCAGCAGGTCAGGCAGCATCCGAGGAGCAGGAAAATCGACATTTCGGGCATAAGTCTTTCATCATTGAACAAACTTAAATTGCTGTTAAGTCTTTTGTCTTTTCGAATGGGTTTCAGGTTTCAGTTCATTAATATGTAAATCCCAGAACTTCTTTTAAGTCACCTTCTAGAGATAACTTAAGGTTTTATAAGGAAACGTGACATTTCAGTTCAGACAATGCATTAAAGGTGTGAGGTTAGAGCTTGCTTGTATCCCAATCTTGAGTCAGACTGGTTCTGTTTCCAAAATGGAATTTACAAAATATTACATGGATTGACTGTCTGCATGGACTGCCTGCAGATTGAGTGCTTTTAGAGCAAAATAGAATGTGTCTGCAAATATAATTCTGCAAAAACAAATTCACCCCATAGACTTATATGTATGTGCACGTGGATGAGAGAAAGAGTGTGTGTGTGCATGTGAGTGTGTGCATGAGTGTGTGTGCGTGAGAGTGTGTTTGCATGTGTGCATGCTTAATAAAGTGTGTGTGTGATGAATTATAAGCCTATGAGAGGATGTGTGAGTGTGGGGGAATATGTGTGTGTGAGTGTAATGGTGTATGAGTATGAGTAAGGGGGGATATGTGTGTGTGTGTGTGTCTGTGAGACAGGGTCAGGGTCTGCGTGAGTGCATATGTAAGAGTGTGTATGTCATTGTGTGTGTGTGTGGTCACCGGTAGCGTGACATGAACCCAAGATCCTGGTTGAGGCCATCCCCCTTGGTACCGAAGGTGGCTCTCAGCCTCTGCTCCAAGTGGGACTGTGATGATTTTACCTTTTACTTACACATGAATGTACAAATGACAAGCGGGAATAGGCCAGTCGGCTTGTCAAGCCTCCTCCACCATTCAGTAGATTCATGTTTGATCTGATTACTCCACATTCCTACCTTACCTTGTAACCTTTCACCCACTTGTTTACTAAGAATTTCTCTACCTCTGCCTGAAAAATATCGAAAGACTCTGCTTCCACCACCCTTTCAGGAAGCGAGTGCCAAAAACTCACCACCCTCAGAGCAAAATGTTTGCCTTGTCCGCATTGATGGAAATTACTCACGATTTGGATTCTCCTTTGGGGAACAGGTGGGTTTTATTGAAACAACATGAGCTCGCCACACTGTAAACCATCAAAGTCTGGCAGTAATTGTCCACGCTTTTGATTCATTTTACAGTCTCAGGCAGTGATGACAGTCTCAGGCAGCGAGCTAATCATTGCTGCACTCTTGAGATGATTTTTGCCTGCCTGCCTGCCTCTATTCATCATTATCTTCATGGTGGTGTCCTACTTGTGGAGCTGCTGAGCTGCTTGGAACTGAGTTGACTGAGCGACATTTTTAATGAAGTGTTATGTTTTCATGTTGTTCTTACCTCTTTAGTCCAGCTCTCTGTACTCTGCAGGTGGCCTGTTAGACTGTGTCTCGAGTCTCTTTATCCTCCTTCTAATTAGCCTCCTGCCTCCTGCCTAATGAGATTCTTGATGTTATCACTTACACATTCCTTAAAGCTATCAGTCATGAGTGTTAAAAATAGCCAGCATACTCGGTGCCACATAATCTCATCGTTAAGTAAAGCGCAGCGGGTAACAGATTAGAGTCTGAAAATTTACCAAATATCCAAATACTGACAAAATGAGGGAATTGAATTATTTTGATTTTCACACCCACAGAGACAGCATTTGGAAACACTGCAAGGCAAAATTGCCATGGCAAGTGAATCAATAGCAATATTTGCATTCGTGAAAGAGATTATCACAGTGAAACATTTCAAAATGCTTCACATAATCTACATCTCATCTTCAAGTATAAGATGCACTGCAGCGGTACACTCATCCCTCCTTCAACAACACCTTCCAAACACCACCGCCACCATTGAGAACGACCAGGGTGGCAGATACATGGGAACAGCGCCATCTACAAGTTCCTCTTTAATGTACACACCATCCTGATTTGAACTGAATTAAATTGAATTATAAGTGCTACCCCCTTCCACATTTCAGCTCTGGTGAAGAGTCATCTAGACTCGAAATGTTAGCTTGCTCTCTCTCCATGGATGCTGTCTAACCCACTGTGATAAGCCATAAGACACAGGAGTGGAAGTAAGGCCTTTTCGCCCATCGAATCCACTCCGCCATTTAATCATGGCTGATGGGCATTTCAACTCACTTACCCGCATTCGATGGTACTCCCCGTACTCCTAAACACCTAGCGAGATCAAGAATGTATCAGTCTCTTCCTTGAAGACATTTAACGTCCCAGCCTCCACTGCACTCCGTGGCAATGAATTCCACAGGCCCACCACTCTCTGGCTGAAGAAATGTCTCCATATTTCCATTCTAAATTTCCCCCCTCTATTTCTAAGGCTGTGCCCACAGGTCCTAGTCTCCCTGCTTAACGGAAACAACTCCCCAGGGTCCACCCTTTCTAAGTCATGCATTATTTCTAAGTCATGCATCAGTCATCCCTGATCTGCTGGCACACTTGCATTGGGAATGGGACTTGATAGGAATGGGAATAGCTTCTATTAGATCTCCCCTCAACCTTCTAAACTCTAATGAATACAATCCCTGGATCCTGAGCCGTTCATCATATATTAGGCCTACCATTCCAGGGATCATCCATGTGTATCTCCGCTGGACATGCTCCAGTGCCAGTATGTCCTTCCTGAGGTGTGGGGCCCAAAATTGGACACAGTATTCCAAATGGGGCCTAACTAGAGCTTTATAAAATCTCAGAAGCACATCGCTGCTTTCATATTCCGACTCTCTTGAGATAAATGACAACATTACATTCACTTTCTTAATCACGGACTCAACCTGCAAGTTAACCTTTTGAGAAACCCGAACTAGCGCTCCCAGATCCCTTTGTATTTTGGCTTTATGAATTTTCTTACTGTTTAGAAAATAGTCCATGACTGTATTCTTTTTTCCAAAGTGCAAGACCTCGCATTTGCTCACATTAGGTTTCATCAGCCATTTCCTGGACCACTCCCCTAAACTGTCTAAATCTTTCTGCAGCCTCCCCACCTCCTCAATACTACCTGCCTGTCCACCTAACTTCGTATCATTGGCAAACTTCACCAGAATGTCACCAGTCCCTTCATCCAGAACATTAATATATAAAGTGAACAGCTGTGGCCCCAACTCTGAACGCTGCAGGACACTACTTGTCACTGGCTGCCAATACGAAAAAGAACCTTTTATCCCAACTCCCTGTCTTCGGTCAGACAGCCATTACTCAATCCAAGCCAGTAGCTCACCTTGAACACCATGGGCCCTCACCTTACTAAGCAACGTCACGTGAAGCACCTTATCAAAGGCCTTTTGGAAGTCTAGATAGATAACATCCATTGGGTTTCCCTGTTCTAACCTACTTGTTAGCTCTTCAAAGATTCTAACAGGTTTGTCAGGCATGATCCCCCCCTTACTAAATCCATGCTGACTTGTTCTAATGTGACCCCGCACTTCCAAGAATTTAGAAATCTCATCCTTAACGATGGATTTTAGAATCTTACCAACAACTGAGGTTAGGCTAATCGGCCTATCATTTTCCATCTTTTGTCTTGATCCTTTCTTGAACAAGGGGGTTACAACAGCAATTTTCCAATCATCTGGGAATTTCCCTAACTCCAGTGACTTTTGAAAGATCGCAACCAACACCTCTGCTATTCCTCAGCCACCTCCCTCAGAATTGTAGGACGTAGCCCATCACGGCCAGGATATTTATCGATTTTTAGACCTTTTAGCTTTTCTAGAACATTCTCTTTTGTAATGGCCACCATACTCAACTCTGCCCTCTGAGTCTCCTTAATTGTTGGGATAGTCTCCCACTGTGAAGACTGATGCAAAGTATTTATTAAGCTCTTCAACTATTTCCTTATCTCCCATCACTAGCCTTCCAGCATCAATTTGGAGCGGTCCAATGTCTACTTTTGCCTCTCGGTTGTTTCTTATGTATTGAAAGAAACCTCTACTGTCGTTTCCAATATTACTGACTAGCCTGCCTTCATATTTGATCCTCTCCTTCCTTATTTCTCTCTTTGTTATCCTCTGTTTGTTTTTATAGTCTTTCCAATCTTCTGATTTCCCAGTGCTCTTGGCCACTTTATAGGATCTCTCTTTGATACATTTCCTGACTACCTTTGTCAGCCATTGCTGGTTAATCCGCCCCATGGATAATCTTTCTTTTCTGTGGAATGTACCCCTGTACTGTGTCTTCAATTACACCCAGAAACTCTTGCCATTGTTGCTCTACTGTCTTCCCCACTAGACTCTGCTTCCAGTCAATTTTCATCAGTTTCTCTCTCATGCTCCTGTAATTACCTTTATTTAACTGTAACGTCATTATATCCAATTTTGCCTTCTCTCTTTCAAACTGCAAACTGAACTCTGCCATATTATGATTGCTGCCTTGTAAGTGTTCCCTTACTTTAAGGTCTTTTATAAAGTCTGGCTCATTACATAGCACTAAGTCCAGAATAGACTGCTCCCTTGTGGGCTCCATCGCAAGCTGTTCCAAAAAGCCATCCTGTAAGCATTCCATGAATTCCTTTTCTTTGGATCCACCGGCAACAATATTCACCCAGTCAACCTGCATATTGATGTCCCCCATGATCACCATGATCTTAATTTTCTGACATGCCTTATCTATTTCCCAGTACACCTTGCTCCCCTGGACCTGACCACTGTGAGGAGGTCTGTACATAACTCCCATTATGGTTTTTTTTGCCTTTGTGGTTCCTCAACTCCACCCACACAGACTCCACATCATCCGACCCTATGTCATTCAGTGCCATAGATTTTTTTTAATCGATATTTTTATTGAAAATGTAACATTTTTACAAGTTTACAAAATTTAAAAAAACCCAAGTATAAACATTGATATACAATTAAATCTTAAATAAATAATAACCAAAATTTAACAAAAGAAAAATACCGAGAGAAAAAAAACAAAACTCAACTGATTACTAATCTAACCTACAACTAACCAGAGTGTATAATTAAGTCTCTTACATTATTCAAATAAGAGAAAAACAATGACGGATAACACAGAAATTGGGTCGTGAGATACATGCTCGGAATGTATTAACATCAAATCGTAACAAAATCATAACAAATCGTGCGGGATTCCTCTTCCAAGGGGCCCCGGACCAGCCAGGTTCGCATCTCAATTAAATAAAAGTCCTTGTTAGGATGACCGAAATATCTGTATTTATATAATTCAAGAAGGGCTGCCATATTTTATGGAATAATTCGGTCTTTTGGTGCACCATATTTGTAAGGAAGTCAAGGGGAATACATTCCATAATTAATCTGTGCCAATCTGAAAGTCCAGGGGGGCCCTCAGCCACCCAGTTTACCTAAATATTTTTCCTTGCACAGAAAGAGAGAATAAAAAATAATCTCTTCCCGTGCATATCCAGGGAGGGTAAGTTTGAAAAGCCCAAAAGGAGAGACACAGGGTCCACTCTAATTTCCGTTCCTAAGATTTCTGTCAGAGCACTTGCGACTTTAGTTCAATATCTACGGATCTTATGACAGGTCCATAAGCAATGTACAAGAGTGCCCATCTCTATTTTACATTTGGGACACATTGGAGATGCTCCTGCCTTAAATTTTGCCAATCGATTTGGTGCTATATGGGCCCTATGATGTGTCTTCAGCTGAATAGCCTGAGTTCTGTTGCAAATGGTGATTCTTCTGACATTTTCCCAAATGTCATTCCACGTGTCTATAGAGATTTCTAGTTCCAAATCCTGATCCCATGTTTTAAGCAGATTGTCCGTATCTCCCGATACTTCATCATGTAGTAAATGATAAATAGTACTGACGGAAGATACCCCCATTGGCCATAGCACTGTACATTCTCTATCTGATTTATAAAGACTATCTAATAACGTAGTCTTCTTCTGTATATCATCACGAATTTGGAAGTATCGAAAGAGGTCTCCATTAGGTAATCCGAATTTCTGACGCAGCTGTTCAAAAGACATCAGGACCTCTTCTTTAAATAGGTCCCCTAAACATGAGATACCCCTGGATCTCCAGAGTTTGAAAGTGGCATCTGTAAACCCCGGTTGGAATCCCCATGCTCCCACTATTGGAGCATGGGGGGATGTTTTATGTGAGTTGCCCTCATTTTGCCGCATTATATTCCAAACTTTAATTGTGTTTAGTATTGTAGGGTTTTTACAGTGATCCGTAATGATTTTCCTCTTGTCTGAAAATAAGAGGTTAATAAGTGGGCATTTTACTTGAGAAGCCTCGATGTCCAGCCAGATTAATTGCGGATCAGACAAGACCCAATCAGCTATGTAACTTAATAGGGAACTTAACTGATATTTCCTAAAATCTGGGAAATCCAATCCTCCCCTTGCTTGTGGAAGCTGTAGCTTCTTCAGCTTAATAAGGGACCGTCTATGATTCCAGATAAAGGAACCCAACCAGCCATACAATTTACATAGTGCCAGCCTCGGCAGCATCACCAGAAGCATTCTCATAGGGTATAGGAGACAGGGCAGGACATTCATTTTAATTAATGCTATTCTACCTAGCCAGGAAATTGGAAGGTCTCCCCATCGCTGGAGGTCCTGCCTTATCCTTTCCAGTAAATGCACAAAGTTAGCCTTGTATAACTGACCAAATACTTGGGTAATAAAAATGCCTAAATATAAAAAAACCCTCCAGGGACCACCGAAAGGGAAAGTGGGATCCGTCCAATAAGTGGGATATACTAGCAAGGCCACCCATTGGCATAGCCTCCGATTTTGAGAAATTAATTTTGTAGCCTGAAAATACACTAAATGTATTAATAACTTGAATTAAGCGAGGCACGGACATCAGGGGATTACTGAGAAATAGAAGAACATCATCTGCATAAAGGGTAATTTTATGTTTACCTATACCAATCCTCGGGGCTGTTATATTAGGGTCAGCCCGTATAGCTTCTGCTAGTGGCTCAATTATTAGCGTAAATTGCAATGGCGAGAGAGGACATCCCTGATGGCAGCCCCTATCCACACTGAAGCTATCCGAGCCTAATCCATTGGTAATCACAACTGCTTTGGGATCACTATACAGTGTTGAGACCCATTTGGTAAACACCAGTACCATAGATTTAATCTCATTCTTAACTAATAAGGCAAATCCGCCCCCTCTGCCCACTTCCCTGTTTTTTTCAATAAGTTGTAAATCCTTGGATGTTTAACTACCAGTCCTGGACCCCCCGCAACCACATCTCTTTGATGCCAACCACATCATAATCATTCATGAGGATTTGTGCCATTAACTCATCAACTTTGTTACAAATACTATGGCATTCAAAGTGCCTTAATGCTAATTTTCTTATCATTATTAGAAATATTGGAAATCATAAGATATCCTAAGTTCTCCTTCCTTGTCGCTGCATTCCTAGTCTGCCTCGAACTTAAACCCACCTGCACACATGCTGTCATGCTGCTTATCTTTCCATTTAACTCCATACCCCCTGGTCGCTTTCCCTTTCCCTTCCCCCCGACTCACAAGTTTAAAGTTCTAGTGACCACCCGATTTATCTTTTTCACTAGAACACTGGTTTCAGAATGGTTCAGGGTCCCAAAGGTACAGATCCCCCCCGGTTCCAAAGCTGATGCTCATGCCCCATGAAATGGAATCCCTCTTTCCCACACCAATCCCTTAGCCATGTGTTTAATTCCCTAACTTTCTTATCCCGATACCAATTGGCATTGAGCTCAGGCAGTAAGCCAGAGATTATGACCCTTGAGGACCTGTTCATCAATTTCCTTCTTAGTGCTTGATAATCTCCAAACAGGTCCTCCACCCTAGCATTGCCTTTGTTGTTCGTCCCAATGTGGACCACAACAGCTGGATCCCCTCCCTCCTGCTCCAGTTTCCTTTCAAGCCGTCGGAGATGTCCTGCACCCTGGCCCCGGACAGGCAACACACTATGCGGGACTCCCGATCCGGCTCGCAAAGAATACTATCTGTCCCCCTAATTATAGAATCCCCTATAACAACCACTTGTCTTTTTGCTCCCCCTCCCCCCTCTTGAATGGCCTTCTGCACCATGGTGCCATGGTCAGCTGGCTCATCCTGTCCGCAGCCCTTTCCCTCACCCATACAGGGAGCAAAACTCTCATACCTGTTGGACAAGGTCAAGGGCTGAGGCTCCTCCACTCCTGAACTCAGAATCCCCCAACCTCCCTCACTTACAGTCACACCTTGTTGTTCCTGATCACTGACTGAATTTGAATTACTTAATCTATCAGGTATGACTGCCTCCTGAAACAAAGTGTCCAGGTAACTCCCGCCCTCCTGGATGTGCCGCAGTGTTTGAAACTCAGATCTCCAGCGTTTGGTGTTTTCAGTAGCTTTATTGTTACATGTACTCAAAAGAGTACAATGAAAAGTTTATAAGTTGCCACTTACAGCACCATTTCAGGTACAAAGATACCTAGGTACAGTCCTTAGTTACAAAATAGAGAAATGAAGATAAAGGGTTACGTTACAACAATACACAGAATGACCATAAGTCAGCAAAACAAAAGGCAAAGTAAAAAGATAAATATCATATTTGAAATTATATCAATGTTGCTGAATCAAAATCCTCCAACTCACAATGTAACCTCCCCCAAACACAACATGGACAGCAGCAGTTCCATCGGACTGCTACCCACCATCTTCTCAAAGGCTATTAGGAATGGACAATAAATACTGGCCAAGCCATCAATGCTTATATCACAATTTTTTTTTAAAAATGATTGGTTTGAAATGTGGTCCTTATTGCAGCATCTATCCGGAATTACATGTCACTGAAATGGCCGATAAAGATAAAATATCAGTTAAAAACCAAAAGAGCTGCAGATGCTGTAAATCAGAAACAGAAAACAGAAGTTGCTGGAAAAGCGCAGCAAGTCTGGCAGCATCTGCGAAGAGAAATCAGAGTTAACGTTTCAGGTCTGGTGGCTCTTCGTCCGTTCTGAGGAATATCAGTTTTGGTTGAGTCAGGAAAATTGCCAGGATGAGGTCAGGGTCGCCTCCTCTTTAAATCGTACAAGTGTACAAGGTGCTCTGATTCAAGAAATCCTGCAAAAGACAGTCTGTTTAGAATGTAGCACTTGCTTTACACTGCACTGGAGTGCTGTGCCTGAAATGTCATTTGGGATTCAAAGTCCCAAAAGCTTGTAACTCATCTGTGGAAATCCTGCTTAGTGAGTTAGAAAACCATTGACACAGATCCCATTGTCCCCTCACTCGCATTGCGCGACATCAGCAAGAAAGGAGAGCGCCTTGGAAAATCAAACAGAACTCTCAGGCCTTGGGGAGCTCTGTGTCCTGGGCTAATGTCCATTCCTCATGTGTGGGTTACCTGGTGATAACCCTAACCCTAATCATATCGCATCCCACTGCGATGCGCACCTTCCTCCAGGTTACACTTTGTACAATTGAAGAGCTTGGAGCAAAAACAGAAATTGCTGGAGAAACTCAGCAAGTCTGGCAGCATCTGTAGAGAGGGAAACAGAATTAACATACTGGGTCCAATGGCCCTTTTTCTTTCTCTGCCTTCTCTCCACAGTTGCTGCCAGACCTGCTGAGTTTCTCCAGCTATTTCTGGATTTGTTTCAAATTTCCATCATCTGCAGTTCTTTGTTTTATTCGAGATTGGAACTTTTCTTCTGGCTAATCACAAGCAATGACCAATGGCATACATACCACAGAGCCCAGTTTCAGGGCGGGATGGGAGTTGGGGATTGTGGGTCTCTGGTTCTGCATTAAATGTGAATCTATTGGGTGCCTTGTCCATTAAGTGTTGAAAAGCCCTTCTTTTTCCCACCTCATATACCACGCAGCTTCCTTACATTTTGGAGTTTGCTCCTTATTACTTGTTAATCTTCCTAAGTAGGAAGAGCTTTCAACGGTGGTTAAAGGCAGGACTGTTGCCAACTGTACTGAAAGCTTTCCTGGAGGTATTTTTCCCATTATTGGTAGTAATGCCCACCCCACCACCTCATCAATGAAGAGACAAACTCATAAAGATCAAGAGAATTGGGATTAATATCAAACATTGCCTTTAATTTTCAAACAATAAACCAATGTTGACTGACAGTTGATGTACAAACCTCATCGTAGAGTCACAGAGATGTACAGCATGGAAACAGACCCTTCAGTCCAACTTGTCCATGCAGACTAGATATCCCAACCCAATCTAGTCCCACCTGCCGGGGTATAAGTCTGAAGAGGGTGTGTGTGAGTGTTGGGAGTGTATGTGTGAGCGTGTGAAAGAGGGTTTGCATGAGTGTATGGGTCTGTAGGCATGTGTGTCTGTGTTTATGTGTGTGTTATGTGTGTGTGTGTAGTGTGACATGAACCCAAGGTCCCAGTTGAGGCCCTTCCTATAGGCACTGAACTTGGCTATCAGCCTCTGCTCAGCCACTTTGCGCTGTTGCCTGTCCTGTAGTCTGCCTTGGAGAATTATCACCCAAAGGTCCGAGGTCGAATGTCCCAGACCGCTGAAGTCTTCTCTGACTGGGAGGGAACAATCTGTTGATTGTTTTGCGGTGTCCATTCATCTGTTGCCGTAGCCTCTGCTCAATCTCACAAATATACCATGCCTCAGGGCATCCTTGCCTGCAGCATATGAGATAGGCAACATTGGCTGAGTCACATGAGTACCTGCCACATACATGGTGGGAGGTGTCCCCACGTGTAATGGTGGTATCCATGTCCACACTCTGACACGTGTTGCAGCGTCTACCGTGACAGGGTTGTATGGAGTTGTCCTGAGAGCCGGGCAGCTCGCTACGAACAATGATCTGTTTGAGATTTGGTGGTTGTTTAAAGGTGAGAAGTGGAAGTTTGGGGAAGGTCTTGGCAAAGTGCTCATCCTCATATTCAAAGCTCACTTGAGAATGTAACTTTAAAGAAGTTCTGGGATTTACATGCGAAAGAACTGAAACCCACGTGGTCATTCTAAACTATGAGAGACTTAAACAATCCAGGTCGTTTTCAATATATATTTTCAGTTACATCACACTGTAAACTTTTGCTATAAATTCTGTGTCCTATGATCTTATACTCCACAACTACCTAATCAAGGAGCAGCACTCCGAAAGCTAATGCTTCCAATTAAACCTGTTGGACTATAACCTGGTGTTGTGTGATTTTTAACTTTGTACACCCCAGTCCAACACCGGCATCTACAAATCATGGTTCCTTAATGACCTTCAGGGAAGGAAATCTGTTACCTGTACCTCTACTAGCCTACACATGACTCCAGACTCAAAGCAACACATTTGATTCTTAACTGCGCTCATAAATGGCTGAGGAAGCCACTCAGTTCATTGGGATAGTTTGGGGTGGGCAAACATGCTGATCTTGCCAGTGACATCAAAATTGCATTAAAGGTTTTTTTTAAAAACCCCTTTATTAACCCTTATCAAAGGTTTACATTGCAGCTTTGTGTTTCCACTTAATCACATGTTGGTGCACTAACTGTTTAAAATGTGAGTAGGTTTTGGGGTGGTGGGTGGAAGGTCAGAGAACTTGAAACAGCCCAAACCTGAGAGTGTGCCTAACCTTTTCACCTACCCAGTAGGAGCTCACATAACATTCACACCTAGCCAATGATATTGTGCCTAACCTTCACATCTAGCCAATGGGAGTTCACAGAATATTCTCACCTAGCCAATGGGAGTTCACCTAACCTTCTCACCTAGCCAATGGTATCGTGCCTAACCTTCACATCTAGCCAATGGGAGTTCACAGAATATTCTCACCTAGCCAATGGGAGTTCACCTAACCTTCACACCTAGCCAATGGGAGCTCACCTAACCTTCTCAACTAGCCAATGGGAGTTCACCTAACCTTCTCACCTAGCCAATGGGAGCGCACTCAAATTTCTCACCTAGCCAATGGGAGTTCACCTAACCATCTCACCTAGCCAATGGGAGCTCACCTCATTCTCACCTAGCCAATGGGGGTTCACCTAAACTTTCTCACCTAGCCAATGGGAGCTCACCTAACCTTCTCAACTAGCCAATGGGAGTTCACCTAACCTTCTCACCTAGCCAATGGGAGCGCACTCAAATTTCTCACCTAGCCAATGGGAGTTCACCTAACCATCTCACCTAGCCAATAGGGGCTCACCTAACATTCTCACCTAGCAAATGGGAGTTCACCTAACCTTCTCACCTAGCCAATGGGAGCTCACCTCATTCTCACCTAGCCAATGGGGGTTCACCTAAACTTTCTCACCTAGCCAATGGGAGCTCACCTAACCTTCTCAACTAGCCAATGGGAGTTCACCTAACCTTCTCACCTAGCCAATGGGAGCACACTCAAATTTCTCATCTAGCCAATGGGAGTTCACCTAACCATCTCACCTAGCCAATAGGGGCTCACCTAACATTCTCACCTAGCAAATGGGAGTTCACCTAACCTTCTCACCTAGCCAATGGGAGCTCACCTCATTCTCACCTAGCCAATGGGGGTTCACCTAAACTTTCTCACCTAGCCAATGGGAGCTCACCTAACCTTCTCAACTAGCCAATGGGAGTTCACCTAACCTTCTCACCTAGCCAATGGGAGCGCACTCAAATTTCTCACCTAGCCAATGGGAGTTCACCTAACCATCTCACCTAGCCAATAGGGGCTCACCTAACATTCTCACCTAGCAAATGGGAGTTCACCTAACCTTCTCACCTAGCCAATGGGAGCTCACCTCATTCTCACCTAGCCAATGGGGGTTCACCTAAACTTTCTCACCTAGCCAATGGGAGCTCACCTAACCTTCTCTCCCAACCATTGGTGTTTTGTGAACATGGGAATCAGTGGAAGCATTATGTTACCAATTCATCACCAGGCTGTGAACTTGTGAGGAGGCAAGAGAATAAAATTGTTTGATTTTGCAGTTCTCCCTTGGCAGGCTGTCCACCCTCTGTTCCTCCGATTAATTTGGTTCGGTTTATCTTCCTGGCAAAGTGTGAGGTGATGGTGGGTGGGGTTGGTGATGATTGACACCTCAGATATCCACACGATTTCAATCTCAGTGGCAGGGAGGTGTGTGGTGGTCAGGTGCCTGTAAGTGACATAAATGTAAGACAAACATCCTGAGATCTGTGATTCTGTTGCGAGGTCATACATGAGGCTGAATGTTACTCAGGAATCCCAACTCTTGGGATGTGTTTGGCCTATCTTGCAGAGTTAAATTTGCCCCCATTCCAATTTCCAATCAGTGAGAACTAAAAGTGTTAAAAGGGATAGAGAAAAGGTATTATTGTTTCGAATGCCTTTATAATTGTTCTCCTGGGCAGTGTCGAAGGAGTTAACATTCCATTCCAAGACACTCCAGAGCAATGATTGTCAACTCTAACAGGCAGAAGCAGCGAGCAGTGGTATTAGTGATTGTGGCTATTGATTTTCAAATCGACTAATTCTTGCTCAATTTCAGCCATGATAACACAGCCACATCCTGTTTCCCAAGGGGCCCTTGTATCTGCTGCTTTTCCTTCAACTCATTCTCCTATTAAATAAATGGCCTGTCATACAACACACCGCCAAGCTGTAAATACTCCAAGTATCGGTGTAATCTTTTGAGTGTTCTCTCTTCTGCCTCTTAGAAAACATTAATTTATGATTAGCTAATGTTTTAATGTTCAAAATTCTTCCATAGGCTGAGGGCATGTTCTTAATGACGACACATTCTAAAGCCTTGATTCCTGTTTTCACGTCAGGTTAATCATTGGCATAGATTCAAGCAAAAGTAATTAACACCACCGGGTTATCAGGCCCAGGAGCCTCCTTAGAGTTAATATTTATGCAAAAACCATGTTTCAGACATGCCCTTCTGAATTCAAATCTCCCATTAGTCACTCTAATATCTCGTGATCTAGTCTGTCTCACTCCTCTGGGCACTCCCTCAGGCTGTGCCAAAATGTTCTTATCTTTTTCTTATCCATGCACTCAGCTTCCTACCCACAAACCCTCCATCACCATGACACACCACATCCCCATACCCTCCATCACCATGACACACCACATCCCCATACCCTCCATCACCATGACACACCACATCCCCATACCCTCCATCACCATGACACACCACATCCCCATACCCTCCATCACCATGACACACCACACCCCCATATCCTCCATCACCATGACACACCACATCCCCATACCCTCCATCACCATGACACACCACATCCCCATACCCTCCATCACCATGACACACCACACCCCCATACCCTCCATCATCATGACACACCACATCCCCATACCCTCCATCACCATGACACACCACATCCCCATACCCTCCATCACCATGACACACCACATCCCCCATACCCTCCATCACCATGACAAACGACATCCCCATACCCTCCATCACCATGACACACCACACCCCCATATCCTCCATCACCATGACACACCACATCCCCCATACCCTCCATCACCATAACACACCACACCCCCATACCCTCCATCACCATGACACACCGCATCCCCCATACCCTCCATCACCATGACACACCGCATCCCCCATACCCTCCATCACCATGACACACCGCATCCCCCATACCCTCCATCACCATGACACACCGCATCCCCCATAACCTCCATCACCATGACACACCGCATCCCCCATAACCTCCATCACCATGACACACCACATCCCCCATACCCTCCATCACCATGACACACCACTTCCCCCATAACCTCCATCACCATGACACACCACATCCCCATACCCTCCATCACCATGACACACCACACCCCCATACCCTCCATCACCATGACAGACCACACCCCCATACCCTCCATCACCATGACAGACACCACTCCCATACCCTCCATCACCATGACAGACAACATCCCCATACCCTACGTCGCCATGACACACCACACCCCCATACCCTCCATCACCATGACACACATCGCCATACCTTCTATCACCATGACACACCACATCCCCCATACCCTCCATCACCATGACAGACCACACCCCCATACCCTCCATCACCATGACAAACCACATCCCCAAACCCTCCATCACCATGACAGACCACACCCCCATACCCTCCATCACCATGACAAACCACATCCCCATTCCCTCCATCACCATGACACACCACACTCCCATACCCTCCATCACCATGACACACCACATCCCCATACCTTCCATCACCATGACATACCACATCCCCATACCTTTCAACACCATGACACACCACACCCCCATCACCATGACACACATCCCCATACCCTCCATCACCATGACATACCACATCCCCATACCTTTCAACACCATGACACACCACACCCCCATACCCTCCATCACCATGACACACATCCCCATACCTTCTATCACCATGACACACCACATCCCCATACCCTCCATCACCATGACAGACCACACCCCCATACCCTCCATCACCATGACAAACCACATCCCCATACCCTCCATCACCATGACAGACCACACCCCCATACCCTCCATCACCATGACAAACCACATCCCCATACCCTCCATCACCATGACACACCACACTCCCATACCCTCCATCACCATGACACATCACATCCCCATACCTTCCATCACCATGACACACCACACCCCCATACCCTCCATCACCATGACAGACCACACCCCCATACCCTCCATCATCATGACACACCACACCCCCATACCCTCCATCACCATGACAGACCACACTCCCATACCCTCCATCACCATGACAGACCACATCCCCCATACCCTTCATCACCATGACACACCACACCCCCATACCCTCCATCACCATGACAGACCACACCCCCACACCCTCCATCACCATGACAGACACCACTCCCATACCCTCCATCACCATGACAGACCACATCCCCATACCCTACGTCGCCATGACACACCACATCCCCCATACCCTCCATCACCATGACACACCACACCCCCATACCCTCCATCACCATGACACACATCCCCATACCTTCTATCACCATGACACACCACATCCCCCATACCCTCCATCACCATGACAGACCACACCCCCATACCCTCCATCACCATGACACACCACATCCCCATACCCTCCATCACCATGACACACATCCCCATACCTTCTATCACCATGACACACCACACCCCCATACCCTCCATCACCATGACAAACCACATCCCCATACTCTCCATCACCATGACAGACCACTCCCCCATACCCTCCATCACCATGACAAACCACATCCCCATACCCTCCATCACCATGACACACCACACTCCCATACCCTCCATCACCATGACACACCACATCCCCATACCTTCCATCACCATGACACACCACATCCCCATACCCTCCATCACCATGACAGACCACACCCCTATACCCTCCATCATCATACCACACCACACTCCCATACCCTCTATCACCATGACAGACCACACTCCCATACCCTCCATCACCATGACACACCACATCCCCCATACCCTCCATCACCATGACACATCACACCCCTATACCCTCCATCACCATTACACACCCCCCCCCCTACCATCCATTAGCATTACACACCACATCCCCCATAACCTCCATCACCAGGACACACCACATCTCCCATATCCTCCATCACCATGACACACCACACCCCCATACCCTCCATCACCATGACACACATCCCCATACCTTCTATCACCATGACACACCACATCCCCCATACCCTCCATCACCATGACAGACCACACCCCCATACCCTCCATCACCATGACACACCACATCCCCATACCCTCCATCACCATGACACACATCCCCATACCTTCTATCACCATGACACACCACATCCCCATACCCTCCATCACCATGACACACATCCCCATACCTTCTATCACCATGACACACCACACTCCCATACCCTCCATCACCATGACAAACCACATCCCCATACCCTCCATCACCATGACAGACCACCCCCCCATACCCTCCATCACCATGACAAACCACATCCCCATACCCTCCATCACCATGACACACCACACTCCCATACCCTCCATCACCATGACACACCATATCCCCATACCTTCCATCACCATGACACACCATACCCCCATACCCTCCATCACCATGACAGACCACACCCCTATACCCTCCATCATCATGCCACACCACACTCCCATACCCTCTACCACCATGACAGACCACACTCCCATACCCTCCATCACCATGACACACCACACCCTCATACCCTCCATCACCATGACACACCACATCCCCCATACCCTCCATCACCATGACACACCACACCCCTATACCCTCCATCACCATGACACACCACACCCCCATACCCTCCATCAGCATGACACACCACATCCCCCATACCCTCTATCACCATGACAGACCACACCCCTATACCCTCCATCACCATGACACACGACACCCCCATACCCTCCATCACCATGACACACGACACCCCCATACCCTCCATCACCATGACACACCACACCCCCATACCCTCTATCACCATGACACACCACATCCCCATACCCTCCATCACCATGACACACCACATCCCCATACCCTCTATCACCATGACAGACCACACCCCTATACCCTCCATCACCATGACATACCACACCCCCATACCCTCTATCACCATGACACACCACATCCCCATACCTTCCATCACCATGACACACCACACTCCCATACCCTCTATCACCATGACAGATCACACTCCCATACCCTCCATCACCATGACACACCACATCCCCCATACCCTCCATCACCATGACACACCACACCCCTATACCCTCCATCACCATTACACACCACACCCCCATACCATCCATTAGCATTACACACCACATTCCCCATAACCTCCATCACCAGGACACACCACATCCCCCATACCCTCCATCACCATGACACACCACACCCCCATACCCTCCATCACCATGACACACATCCCCATACCTTCTATCACCATGACACACCACATCCCCCATACCCTCCATCACCATGACAGACCACACCCCCATACCCTCCATCACCATGACACACCACATCCCCATACCCTCCATCACCATGACACACATCCCCATACCTTCTATCACCATGACACACCACACTCCCATACCCTCCATCACCATGACAAACCACATCCCCATACCCTCCATCACCATGACAGACCACCCCCCCATACCCTCCATCACCATGACAAACCACATCCCCATACCCTCCATCACCATGACACACCACACTCCCATACCCTCCATCACCATGACACACCATATCCCCATACCTTCCATCACCATGACACACCATACCCCCATACCCTCCATCACCATGACAGACCACACCCCTATACCCTCCATCATCATGCCACACCACACTCCCATACCCTCTATCACCATGACAGACCACACTCCCATACCCTCCATCACCATGACACACCACACCCTCATACCCTCCATCACCATGACACACCACATCCCCCATACCCTCCATCACCATGACACACCACACCCCTATACCCTCCATCACCATGACACACCACACCCCCATACCCTCCATCAGCATGACACACCACATCCCCCATACCCTCCATCACCATGACAGACCACACCCCTATACCCTCCATCACCATGACACACGACACCCCCATACCCTCCATCACCATGACACACCACACCCCCATACCCTCTATCACCATGACACACCACATCCCCATACCCTCCATCACCATGACACACCACATCCCCATACCCTCTATCACCATGACAGACCACACCCCTATACCCTCCATCACCATGACATACCACACCCCCATACCCTATATCACCATGACAGACCACACCCCTATACCCTCCATCACCATGACACACCACATCCCCCATACCCTCTATCAACATGACACACCACATCCCCATACCCTCCATCACCATGACACACCACATCCCCCATACCCTCTATCACCATGACAGACCACACCCCTATACCCTCCATCACCATGACACACCACACCCCATACCCTCCATCACCATGACACACCACATCCCCCATACCCTCTATCACCATGACAGACCACACCCCTATACCCTCCATCATCATGCCACACCACACCCCATACCCTCCATCACCATGACAGACCACATCCCTATATCCTCCATCACCATGACACACCACACCCCCATACACTCTATCACCATGACAGACCACACCCCATACCCTCCATCACCATGACAGACCACATCCCTATACCCTCCATCACCATGACACACCACACCCCATACCCTCCATCACCATGACACACCACATCCCTATATCCTCCATCATCATGACACACCACACCCCCATACCCTCTATCACCATGATAAACTACACCCCACAATTCCAACCTGCCAACATCTCCACTTTACGATTGTCATCCACATATGCAAATCCATCCATTGGTTGCCCCGATCTTATTTCTATAACCTGCTCCAGTCCCCTAACTCCTCCAACTGAGGTCTGCTCTCGGCCCACGATTTCCTCCATTGCACAGACTGCAGTCATACCATTAACTCTGGAATTATCTGGAATTCTCACCTGGAACCTCTCCAGTCTACCTCTGTTCCTTTCTGATGTTTCCTGAGGCCTACTTCTTTGACCAAGCTCATCTCTGGCTTGGGGGTTAATGTAAAATGCCTTGGGCTGATTTGTTTTCTTTTATTTCAAAAATATACCTGATTCATAAAAAAATCTTTATGTACATACCTGTTCGGTAGAGCAGTTCAATTCTGTATAATCACTACATATGGAGAATAAACAAGCCCAAGGTGATTTTAATTATACAAGACACTATTTACATATAATTGAGGGCACTGGGAGGGTCCAATAACTGAACAGACCTCCATTTAATTTTGACAGAAAGATGGTGGTCCTCCCCCACTGCACCTTGGCAGCAACTGGCCAAGTTTTAGTGTGTCCCTCCGCACATTGTCCTGGACTTTGCAATTTGCCAGTCTGTAACACTCAGTTTGGGTCAACTCTTTGCTTTGGAAGCCAAAAGGTTGGGCAGATCAAAGAGCGCCTCCCACTGAGTTGATGGTCCTCCAGGCGCAGGCAATGTTTGTCTCGGTGTGCATCCCAGGAACAGAACAGAGTGAAGCATCAGAACACAAGACTTCCCTTTATGAGACAGAACACAAGGGGATGAATTGATGAAAGAATAGATAGTACAATATCCCTGTTTCCTGTCCTTATCAAAGACAATCAGCAAAGCCACAGGAGATCTACAAGTATCCAGGGAAGATTCTAAACTCTTTAGTTCAGCTCTTTTAAGATCAGCAAGACAAAGATTAGCTGGCTGTTCTTCTCACTTCCTGGTTGAGTGAGTGCAAAATGGCTGCCCACTTGGCCCCTTGAACATATAATCACAGCAATGTGTTTCATGTTATGGGAAACACTTAAGAGAATGTTTTTAAATCCATAGGACATAGGCAGCACTAATAAGGTCAGCATTTGTGCTCATCCCTAATTACCAATAATTGACAATGTGCAAGTCGGCCTTAAAATGCTATAATCCATGTGTGTGTGGTGCTTTATTGTGTTGGAAGTTGTAGGATTTGAACACACAAACAGCAAATTTCCAAGTCAGCATGTCTGTAACTTAAGTGAACTTGAAAGCAATAGTATTTGCACATGGTGATTGTCTAAGTAATGGAGATTGTGGCTTGAGGAGATGCATTGGAAAGATGCACTGGAAACACCCAGTATCTGAGAGACATAATGGGAAGTCTAGTGTTGGTGATGGGCCTGTTCTGTGATGTAAGGCCTATACTGGGTGTTGCTGCGTTGTAGTACTCTGTGTGGCCTGTATTTTGGCACGAGGCCTACACATTGACTAACTCATTCAGTTATGGTGTGAGCTCCATTAAAATGACCTGTTTCTCATTTGCAGGCATGAATTGATACAGGAAAGTGAGAGATTGGGGCAGCTATGTTATGTACAGCAGGGCTCACTCATGAGACATAATCACATTGGGGATCATGTTCTAGAATACGCAGAGGATGAGCCCAGCAGAAAATACAGAACAGGAAGGGTGAGTACAGAGAGGCTAGAGCTCCCAGAAGCCTTCTTCAACCTAGAGCTGAAAATCACCAAGTACATGGCAGAATTTCACAGCTTCGGTGATTATGGTGCAATTCATTTACTCATGCACGTAAACAAAGGAAGTTTAAATGATGTGGCAAAAGGGTTGTCATTGAATTTAATAATGCACTAATTTTATGCCACCCATTTTCCTGAAGGCACTGATTCATCCTGGTATCAAATCCCACTGGTGCCAGGCATCCTCTGGTATCTCACCAAAGTGGCCATTCTTCATTTGTGAGCCGAAACTGTGAGCTGTGCCAGGGTATGTGATTACTGGAGTCACAAGGACCAGGCTGGTCCTATCCTACCAATCTATGCAGGGTCCGATCCTGCCAGTTTAGACTGGCATCATGCCCGATACAGAACACCACTCACTCACTTCCTCCAATAAAGTCCCAAACTCTGCATCTCCAACTTTGGCCTCTTGCACATCCCCTGTTTCCATCAGCCCACAATCAAAAACCATGCCTTTAGCTGCGTCAGGCCTGAGCTAAAGAATATCTTCTGCAAAGCCTTCTGCCTGTCTACCTCTCTCTCTTCCTCTTTAAAATGCTGCTCTATATCTTCCTCTCTTTTGGTCTCTCACACATGGCCCAGTGTCCAATTTTAACTGATAACACGGCTTGAAGCGCCTGAAGATATCGTACAGTGTTAAGGCTGTTATTTCAATATACAGTGTTGTTGTTCCTGGGGGTGCCTGAAGGCCTGCACATTTAGCATTGTATTGTATTGATGCTCTGGTGGCAACCCCTTGCCAAGGACCACAGTAAAAAAATCGTCCAACCACAGGTATTACCAGATTGCCCCTCCAACTCAAGGAAGTCCTCATTGGTTAGAGAACGTACTTATTTTTCTTTAATCCCATCCTATTTGTGGGCGATCAGACCACCTTCCTCCCATGGGGTCCTTTCTGGAGGCTGGTAGGTCCCACTCATTATGTCCCAGTCCCATCCAGGTCAATGGAATAGAAAGTTGGAGTGCCCAATAGAAAGGTATGACAGCCTGTGTTAGCACCCCGTACACTGGAATATTGGGGAAAACATGAGCGGGAGCAATTGCTCTGTATTCTGTTTGTTTCATGGATGAATATTTTTTGGTCCCCCGGCAAGTCACCAGCATTTGTTCAGTTGGGCAAAGAGATCTGAATTGGCTTCTTTTATATCGGGTTAGGGAGTCAGTTGCAAGAGAGGGATACACAATCCATTGTGAAGGATGCAGAGAGGGACTGGATGCAGAGTTTGGGAAATGAAAGTGATATAGAGTCTGTGGGGTCAGGGTAGGAGGGTGGGGGGGGGGGGGGGTGTAGGAATGTAACATACCCTCTGGGTTTCTGAGATAATTGGAGGATTGATGCGAACCAATTGACCAATGATATCCCATGGTCAGCAGGGACCGATCACCAAGACTGAGTACATTTCACACTGTGATGACGATGTTAGAGAACTTCAAAAGGACATTGACAAGTTGGTGGATGGGGCAATTAGGGGGCAGATGGAGTTCAATATGAAGAAGTGTGAGGGAACTCATCTTGTTAGAAACAACTTGGATGGCATGGCGGCTCAGTGGTTAGCGCCGCTGTCTCAGACTCAAGCTCAATTCGAGCCCCTGACAACTGTCTGTGCAGAGTTTGCACGTTCTCCCCGTGTCTGTGTGGGTTTCCTCCCACTGTCCAAAGATGTGCAGGTTCGGTGGATTGGCCATGCTAAACGACCCATAGTATCCAGGGATGTGCAGGCTAGGTGGATTAGCCATGAGAAATGCAGGGTTATGGGGATAGGGTAGGGGGCTGGGATGCTCTTCAGAAGGTCAGCTGAATGGCTTGCTTCCACACTGCAGGGATTCTATGAGATGGTACATAAAGAAGATTACTACTCTAAAGAGTCTGCAGGAGCAGAGACACCTGGATATATATGCACATACATCATTAAAGGTGGTAGGACAGATAGGGAGAGCAGCTTTGGAGCATACAGTATTCTAGACCCCATGGGGGCATAGTGTATAAGAACAGGGAGGCTATGCTGAACCTAGATCCTAGTATTGTGTACAGCTCTGGGCACACAGTTTAGGAAGTATGTGAACACATTGGAAAGAGAGCAGAAGAGGTTTACAAGAATGGTTCCAGGGATGAGAAACTTCAGGCATGAGGCTAGATTGGAGAAGAGAAGACTGGGAGGAGATCTAATAGAAGGTTTCAGGCGACTGACTGTGTGGAGTTTGCACATTCTCCCTGTGTCTGCGTGGGTTTCCTCTGGGTGCTCCAGTTTCCTCTCACAGTCCAAAAATGTACAGGTTAGGTGAATTGGCCATGCTAAATTGCCCGTAGTGTTAGGTGAAGAGGTAAATGTAGGGGAATGGGTCTGGGTGGGTTGCTCTTTGGAGGGTCGGCGTGGACTTGTTGGGCCGAAGGGCCTGTTTCCACACTGTAAGTAATCTAATCTAATCTAATCTAATTTGATGGTGTAGATAGAGAGAAATTGCTCCCACATTTCCTTGACAATCAAGAACCAGAGGGCAGAGATATAAAATTGTTTTCAAAACCAGCAAATGTGAGGTGACGAAAAAACATTTCTGACAGCAAACAGTCTGGCAGACATTGCCTGGAAGTTTAATGGTAGCAGGTTAATTGAGACATTCAAGAGGGCATGAGATGATTATTTCAAAAGATACGATACGCAGGGTTACAGGAGATTCGCACTAAGTCAAAATGCTCAGCAAACGAGTGCATGAATTATTCAAATGGCCTCCTGCTCCATCACAATTTTGTGCTTCAGCAATAATCCATTCTTAAAAGATTCAAAGCTGCTGGATATGTGGATAAATAGACAACAGGATATAGGTAAACAACAGACTGCTAGGTACATGGGGAGACAAGGTTGATAGGTGAATCAAGACAGAGATAGGTAGGGAGGTACAAAGGTAGAATAAACATCAATGATACTTCAGTGTTTGCCACACAAACTCACAAAAGTTTATTTATTTTGGTGATAATTGGATGAAGTAAATGTGAGGCCTCTGTAGCAATCTTTAAGAGTCATTTTCACTTTCAGTGTGAGGACTAGGCTGAGTGTTGTGAATGGGCAGACAGCTGTACCTCCTGCTGAAGGGTTGCCTTCAAATTTCTGCATCTTTTCATTCCTCTCTCAAACAAAAACAGTTATCCAGCGATTCTCGAATAAAAGCACAATACTGCAGATGCTGAAAATCCAAAACACACAAAGAGACTGTTGGGGAAACTCTTCAGGTCTGCCGTCCTCTGTGGAGAGAGAAACTGAGTTAATGATTCGAGTCCGCTATGCCTCTTGTACATAGACGAGTTCAAAACAAACACGCTGTTTCTCTCTCCTCAGATGCTGCCAGACCTGCTGAGTTTCTGCATTTCTTCCATTCTGTTTCTGGGACTTTGTAGTGTGCTGCTGTGTTTGCCTCCATAATATCAGTCACAATGCTTCAACCTCACGTTATGCGATGAATTGACAAATGTTTCTGTGCAATGTGCTGTCACACTATATAAAGACAAATTTCTTTTGTTTTGAAATTTTACACCTAGGGACCAATGGAACCAATGAAGACATTTGGCAGAAAAGATCTCAGTTTCCATGAGGCCTACTCCTCACATGCACAGGGAGACTCCGAGGGGGCAGTGTCCAGAACAGCATGCAGCTCTCTCCAAACCTTCCCTGGGATAGAGGTTACTAATGTGTAGGACAGAGCTGGGCACTGGGGACGGCTGGAAGGAGTGTATACTTTTCCAAATCAACAGCCCCTTCGGAACATCAGGAGGAAAATGGAGGACTTTCCAACCAAATAAACGAGGTTCGCTCTTTTCACCTTGTCTCCAGTTGGCTATAGGTGGCCATTTTGGGAAAGCCTGAGGAGAAACTGCCTCTTACTAATTAGAATGAGCTCCATGTCACCGTCACTATACTGTGCCTCAGGACCAGCAGGTTTGGTTCCACTCTCAAACCAGCTTTCTGTTGGTGAAGGTCTTTATCTTGAATGGGTTCAACTGAACATAGGAGGGCACAGGAAGTGCACATGGCCCTTACCCTAACGACTGTCCAAACAATGTCCCTTTTTGTTGAGATGGAGGTGCTAATAATGTTCCCAATTGTGTTCCCTAAAAGGTGGGGGTATGCCTCAGCGGTCAACCTGTTGTCCACATTTTAATGGGGGATCCATGGAGCAGTCCTGACCTTCAACTAACTCTGGAGTACTGCACCAGAACCCAAACAGCTTCACTACGCACCATTGGCAAATTGCCCTCAGATTTGGCGAAAGGGAAGGAATCGATGGGGGAATCTTTTACTTCAATAAATTTCTTCTTTGTTACATGAAAGTGTTTCACCCATGCCAGGCATTCCAGTTAAGTCTTCTATTTTGGTGATAACCATCAATATTATCCTTGCCGAGAGTGGAGCCCTTGTCCTCGCTGCGCCTCTGCGTTGATGTGGGTTACGCAGGAACTCCTACACAAAGCCACGTTTCAGCAAACAGCCTGAGGGTCAGTCCATAACAGGCTGAACTTGGGGAGGCTGTGCTCCCGCTAGGATTGCAGCTTTCATCGCCCTTTGGTGTGGCTTCCCAGAGCTGGGCTGAGAAACACTGCTTTCAATTCTGCCATTTGCAAGGAGTCCCTCCACAGCTGGGCCTGACTGTCCCTGGGAGTGTTGGACATAGCGCATTACTGATTGGCAAGAACCATCCAGATTCAGCAGGTCAAACTGAGCCAGGATACAGCCTTTAATGGTATTGATCCGGAAACAGCATCAGAACCCAGGCTGCCATAAAGTGGGACATGTCTCAACTGGGCTGTGGGCTCAGACAATTCAAGGATTAAGCCCTGATCGGAATATCATAAGCTGTGACTCCTCCAGAAGGAAAAGTGAGATAGTACAATCCAGAAAGATCCCAGGTTCTAACCTTGGTGCCCAGCATCAGTTCGAAAGCCACGTTGCCCATGGTACACCCACAACATTCACCACCGCTCACATTTCACTGTGGAACAAATCAGAAATACCCTCAGAAAACGCTGAAGAGCGTGACCTCAGAGAGTCTGGCGAGAGAGCTTTGTGTGAGGAACTACAGCCACAAAAAATTGAATAGTTTCAATGTATTTGGTAAACATTGTTCCCTTTGTTCCCACTGTATCTCACGGTCTGAAGGTGCAGGAGGTTCTTAAAGAGGTTAGAATATTTCGACATCAAAGTGAATTCTATCCTCTTGAGGTCAGAGTTTAACAGTCCTCCCCAGCTTTACACAGTAACTAGTGAAAGATCCAAGCCCAGTTAGTGCCCTGATGGTGGGTCAGATTTCACAGAATCAGGATGAGGCCATTTGGCCCGTCATACATATGGTCGCGTGTCAAAGAGTTATCCACTTAGTCCCCATACCCTGCTCTTCCCCCAGAACCTGGGAATTCTCTTCCTTTTCAAACATACTTCCAGTTCCCTTTTGCAACTTCAAATCTGCTTCCACTGACCTTTCAGGAAATGCATTCCAGCTCAGAACAACTTGTCATGTTAAAGAAACTTCTCCTCACTACTCTACCCCCCTCATCTGTTGTTGTATGTTAACTTTGTGTTCGCTGGTAATCAAACCCTTCATTAGTGGAAACAATTTCTTCTCAATTGACTTTCAGAAAACCTTCATTACTTTGAACCCCTGTGATAAATCTGAACCTTCTCTGCTCCAAAGGAGAGAATCCTAGCTTCACTGATCTCTCTATATATTGGGAGTCCCTCATCCCTGGTCAGTTCTTTCAGCCAGTGAATTTTGCCTGTTCCAGCTAAGGGTTTCTGGATTCTCAAATCACTCAGAGCATCATCCATAATCGCACCAGTCGGCATCATGGGAGTTGTTTGACACTTTGACCTCAGCTCCCTTTTGTTTTCTGGGCACGTGGGGACGGAGAGCCAAGCAAGAGTGAGCGACCAAGTTACCCCTGGGAGACGGTTAGATTCAAAGCAGCTGGCAGCTAGTTGTACAGCGACATTTGGTTCAGCAGTTTCAGAGAATCTCACGCCCAGGCTGATCAGGAAAGCAACAGACTGCAGTAGCAAAGAGTAGAGCAAAAAGAGAAAGACCCACAGAAAACCATTCTGCAAGGGATTATGTTCACTTGTTCGTTAAGGTGCAGTCTCTTCAGTATGAATACAGCTTGACAAACTAACGGACTGCTCCACATTGGTGTTTGAACTGCTTGGCTAATGTACTTGATAGTGCAACCAGTCCAACACTAAGCCCTTCTATAACAAGGATACGACATGAACTGTTTCTAATCATCAAAGAATGTTAAACTAACTGTACTGATTTTATTTTGTATTCTGTGAATATTTGTTGAATAGAAAAAGGCAATGCTTTTTAAAAAAAAATTTAAACATACTCACAGAGATTTTGTTTTATTTTGACTTACTATGTTATTTGAAATGTTTGACAGAAATCTCCGTTTTCTCTGCCTTTGCTGTTTTCCCTCCAGTCCATTGCTGCTGGCTATCATGGTCACACTCACACTGCTTGCTCACAGGATCAATTCCATCTTTTTTAAAAAAGATATTCGTACAGCTCCTGGTTTCTCCAGTGCCACTCGAGATGCCTGGACATGTGTTAATGGAGGTGTCACCTCACCTCAATCCCACAAACCCCCAAACACTTTTCATTGACCAGCCAATCTGCCCCATCTTCATGATGTCCTGCCTGCCCCACTAATTAAAAAGGGAAGTGATGGTTTTCCGCAAATTTGTCAAGCAGTCAAACAGATGGTTTTCCCCTCACTTTGAACCAATTTACAAATAATCAGCAAGCCTGCTGAAAGTCATTTTGTTTAAAGTTAAAAATCACACAACACCAGGTTATAGTCCAACAGGTTTAATTGAAAGCACTAGCTTTCGGAGTGCTGCTCCTTCATCAGGTGGTTGAAGGCACACAACATCTGATGAAGGAGCGTCGCTCCGAAAGCTAGTGCTTCCAATTAAACCTGTTGGACTATAACCTGGTGTTGTGTGATTTTTAACTTTGTCCACCCCAGTCCAACACCGGCATCTCCAAATCTTCTTTAAAGATGGTTTTCTGATTTTTGTTTGAAGTAATGTCTTGGAGATTGGGGGGGGGAGCGGGGAGGAGTATGTTGCTGGATGAAGTGCTTATTCAGTGAGTCCTCCCAGGTACACTGGGCTGAATGGCCTCCTCCTACTCTCTCACGATCCTCAGGTTCTGCGATTCTAAATCCTTGGAGAGTCCAAGACTTGTCCATTTGTGTTGAGGCCAGCTTCAGATTTACTGAAAGAGAAAATGAACATAATCACTATTTGTAATCCTCAGAACACAGATTAGAAACCCCCAAAGCGATCAAAACGAAATTGTTTACTTTGTCACCATTTGTGAGTAGAGATGCCGGTGGAAAGTGACTCCTAAAATGGGAAGTGAAGATCCCGCTGACCCATACGGTCAGAAAAGGCAACTTTATTCAATCACTGCAAATGATCCTGAGGGCTTCCATGTCTTGTGTACGACCACAGAAATTTCTAATGCATTGATTTCACCATCAAATCTTCCTGATTTGATATACAGTCCAAACTCAGTACACACAATAAGCAGAGGAATCAGAGCAACAGGAGTATATTATGCAGCCTCTCAAACCTTTCTGTTGGATATTAACTGTTCACCACCCCTATTCCAGGACCAGCCTTGACTCTGTGTCAATGGAATATGTGCTGTCCCTGGTCTTTGCTTTCTCTAAACTGGGAGATCCTGACTGGAGCAGCATAGATAGTATAGTATCTATTCTAACCCCGACTACACTTCATCGTGAGGGTGAGCTTGGTGCTAACTCTGTGCAGTTTGTGAAGACAAGTTTTATTTCCATGATGACATGTCTTAAGAATGTGCTTAACAATTCACATTAAAAAAAGAACTAAAAGGCATCTCCCCAGTGGTTCTGCTGATGTAGGGAACTGAGCAACACAGTCAGATCCTGGTATTCAGCCACAGTAGGTTCTCAGTGGATGTCAGCCAGCGGTTGATCCATTTGCCTCTCCTACAAAGCTCTTGGGTGGGGATACAGGGTGAAGGTAGACTTGGCCAGGCCTGCACTGAGTAACCTACCCACATTCACTGGCTGAACCGAGGAGTGAGGACTGGCTGCCAGGTGGAGGTGTTGGAGGGCATCTTGCCCACCAGGAGCCAGCACCTTTAGGCTTTCTGATCCAGAGAGCAAATAAAGGGACCCAATGGAGCTGCTCATGTACTGGTGAAACATTGTCTTGTTATGACCTAACTAGTCTAATGTGCATTCATTACTTTGTTATTTCAGCAGTACTTCATGTAAATAAAAGATGTATAAATACAACGATACCAAACTGTGTCAGTCTCATTACATTCAGTTTTATCTCAGTGATAAGTGCAGAGTGAAGTGTTGGGGGTCGGTGACAAACTCACAGAGTGAAGTAAAGCCAGGCCTCATCTGCAGCCTGGGGCTGAGTCTCCTGCCCAATCCCAACTAAATCACCCAACTGTCTGGCAGGTAGCTGCAGACCCGGTCCCTGGTTGTCAGATAAGTGGATTGTGTTGGGTTGGTAGGGAGGGGACTGTGGATGTGATTGCAATCAGGGAGGTGGAGGGAGACAGGGGCAGTGCCAGATGAAAACAGTCTTGGCAGAGGTGATTAATGACTTCATCAGCCCTTCCCATGGTCGGTTAAGGGTCCATTACCTGCCTGTGATGGGTGATGTGCAGAAACAGTCAGCGTGGTTACCAAGTCACTTTTGCCATCCTGATTTGTAATTTTGTTTTACAGTGATGTTTTAACAAATACAAATAATGCACATAAAAAACATTGCAACTCCTGGACACTTGAATTCTGGCTGATCGACACCAGTGAACCATCCCTCACTGACTCTGAAGACAGTACATGAATATAGTTCTTGTGACTGGATCATGATGAGCCCCTGGTTTGTCAATCAGCTCCAGTCTCTATCCAGGAACTCTGTTCCAACCTGGTGTCCAGCTGCCCGAGAGAATGGTCTGCCAGGAAACACTTAACAAAGTAATCCAAGTACATTGAAACTAAAACAATCCAGTGAAGGCACTGACAATGTTCACCAGACGTCTCCGACCTTATGCATTTACACTGGCTCCCAGTGCCTCAAGTGTAAAATCCTAAACTCTGTGTTTAACTCCTTTAATGGGTCCATCACAGTTATCCTTCCCCAGACTTACAATCCCTCTGACATTGACCTCATGTAGATCTACCCCTCTTCCATTGGTCATCTCCTTGGATCACATGCTTTTAAATTCTCTCCTTAAATTCCATTATCTCTCCACCTTTAAGATCCATTTTCAAACAGCCCAACCCCCGGCCTAAGCGAAAGAACTGCGAATGCTGGAAATTAGAAATTGCCGGAGAGAAATTGAAATTAATATTTCGGGTCCAGTCAGCCTGCCTCAGAGTGGTTCTGAGGAAGCATCACTTCACCCGAAACATTAACTCTAATCTCTCTCCATAGATCTGCCAGACCTGTTGAGCGTTTCCAGCAATTTCTGTTTTTACCTCTGCCCAAGCTTGTGTTCATCCTTCCGAAATTCTCCTCCTTTAACTCAGCATCTGCCCAGTCTGGGACTTTCATTTTGACATTGAAGGTGCTCTATCAATTCAAGCGGTAATTGCTTTAATCGTTTCTTGGTAATGTCCCCTGACAATCACTGCCGCTCAGAACAATTGAACGTTGCTCTTCTTCTGATGCATAGTTTGCAATAAAAGTGATTATGTTTGTCGTGAGATTAGATCTGGTAATCAGCCATGTAGGGTAGGGATATAGATTATTGTTTAGTGATTATTTATCAGGGGATCTCTTTAACAATGGGAGATGTGATCACAGGTCTGGAAGCAGCCAGTTTCAACACACTGTTTGATCCAGGAAAATATGCAGCCAGCCAGGCATAGGGGAAAGAGATATGCTTTAGGATTGTCATATCAGTTTAACTGCTCAAAGGGACACACACCCCTGTCTCTGAGATATCCAAACTGGAATTGAGCACGACAACCCAGGGAAAAAAGATTTGCATTTATATAGTGCCTTTCACAGCCATCGTTTGCAGTCAGATGAAGTCCTGTTTGAAGTGTAGTCATAGCTGTACTGTAGGAAATGCAACAGGCAATTTGCATACTGCAGACTCACATCAAAACAATAACAACAAATAATCTGGGTTTTTTTGAGTTGACTGAGGGATGAATATTGACCAGGGGTAACTCTCCTGTGTCTTCCTTGAGAGAAGTGCCATTAATGGTCACCTGAAAGGACAGAAGATGCCTTGGTTTAATGTCTCACACAGGCCAGCAGCTCTGGCAGTGCATTACTCCCTCAGGATTGTCAGCCCTGATTTCACAATCAGCTCCTGGGGTGGGATTAGAGCTCTGAAAACTGAGTCATGCAAATTTAATCTCCAGACTCTATTGGGTTACGACTAGTGTTTTTAGAGCCACCCTTCCCCTTCAAAACTGAAAGTCGGATAAGGACAGGGTAAGGATTCATAGGATTTAGAAGGAAACCACTCCACAAAGCAATCCCTTTGACTCAATCCCTTTGTTTTGTATTATCCATTGTGCACAGAAGCAGCAGTTAATACCATATCTGCTCTGTTCCCATCTCCCTACACCTCTCTGAATCACCTATCCAATCAAAATACTTAAATACCAACATATCTCCCTCTATCACTAACTCCCACCTTGAGCTTCAGAACCTCACAACCTCCGTGCAAAGAAAATGTATCCTGTTCTCTTAAGTTTAATCTTTTATCTATGTTCTCTCATTTTAGACATGTAAACTGGCTGTTACATCTACTCTGTTCCCCACCCTTCATAAATTTTAAACACCTCTTTCAAGTAATCTCATTTGTTCTGATGAAACCTGCCTGCAGCTTTTCACACTTGTGTTGTGACTTGTACCTCCTCATTCCTGGCAGCCTGCTGGAGAAATCTGCCATGTAGCCTCTCTACTTCCTGAATGTCATGCCTATTATCTACGCACATATCTCCCATTACTGTAGTGCCTGAATGATTCACCATTCCATCTCACCTTTTAGATTTCATATTTTGTACCGGAAAACTCAGCATTCCATTGTTTACCTCCAGCAGTTACTGCTTTTAATAACATCAATCAAAGTCCTTAAATCTCTTCCTTATGGCCTAGTTCCTCCTCCTCCAAAGTAAAATACTGCATTGGAATTAAAAAAGAACATATTTACTTATATTAAATTGTTGAATTCCATCTACCACTTTTAGACCATTCTGCCATCTTACCAAAACCTGATTATAAATATTATTTTAGTTTAGTCTGCAACTATATAGACTGTTTTTCTCTGCCTTATTTTTAAATCATTGATGGTTGCAGTGAAATTAAGTGGTCACAGAATTAACTCCACGGGAATACTGTTACCTACTTCTAACCAATCTGAGAAAATGCTCTTGTTAGACCTTCTGTTATTTTTGACCTTTCTAACAGTTTTTAATGCAATTAGCTACCCATCCCCTAATTATCACTCTCTTCAACTTCACAAATAATCTCCTTAGTGGTACCTGGTAAATGGTTTTCCTGTAGTCCATATAAATTGCATCCACCACAATCCCACTGGCTAAGGTTGCCAGCTGTAGCTGGATGTACTCCCATGACCTCTATGCATACAGTACTCTGAATTTCAGCACCGCCTTGCCAATTGGAAAGTGCCGAGTAATAACCAGAGAGGATGATTCCTCTCTGCCAATCTAAAAGCCTCCTTACCTTAACGTCAGTCTCATTTTAATAAGCGAAGGTTACCACATATTAAACACAAATAAAAGTTGTTCCTGAGATTTCGACATTTATTGACCATCCTTAATTGCCGTTGAAAAGGAATCTGTGAGCTGTCATATTGAGCCATAGTGCTAGCTATAGCAGTTCGATGCAACTGCTGGGTGTGTAAGATTGCTTCAGAGACTGCTTAAGAGTCAATGACTTGCTGTAGGTTTGAAGTCACATGTTGACTAGACCAGGTTAGGGTGGCAGATTTTCTCCCCTGTGCGGCAATAGGAAATCTGATGTGTTTTATAATAATTAGAAGTTTTGTGGTCATTATTAATGAAGCCAGTGTTTTATTCCCAGTTTACTAATTAATTCCCATCGCTGTTGAAGTGAGATTTAATTTGTTTTCTCCAGAGCATTGGCCTAGCCCCCTGAATTATAAGTCCAGTGATATTGTCAATACTCAATCATCCCCGAATAGTTTTAATTCTTTTTATTTTCTTCCTGGGTCTGCCTGGCCTGGTGGTCTATCATCAGGGAGACAGTGGCAAGAAGTAAACTGACTGGTGGAGTATTTCAGAGACCCAAGTTAACGTTCTAGGGATGTGGATTTAAATCCCACCACGGCATTTGGTGAAATCTGAATTCAATTTTTAAAAAATTTGAAGTTAAAATATTAGCCTTTTGGTGACCATGTAATCATGGTTAATCATCATAAAATTCCATCTGATTCACTAATGTCCTTGAGAGAAGGATATCTCCCATCTTTAGGGGGTCTGGTTTTTATGTGACTCCAAACTGTGGTTGACACTTAATCCTTCACCCAGATGGTGATTAGGAATTGATAATAAATTGGAGGGGGTCGCTGCACAGCCTCAGAGAGAAAAGATGACCTTTGACAACTGAGATAAGGAGGAATTTCTTCAGCCAGAGGGTAGAGAATCTGTGGAACTCATTGCCACAAAGGGGTGTGGAGGCCGAGTCATTTGAAAGAAAGTTAGATAGGTGCTTGACTCATAAGGTGATTATGGCTTCCAGGGAGAGGGCAGGAGAATGGGGTTAAGAAATTTGTCCCCCATGTTCGAATGGCAGAGTAGATTTGATGGGATGAATGGCCTAATTCTGCTCCTACACCCTTCTGGCCTAAATGGGGGACTAGCCAGAGATGCCCATGTCGTGAATGAATTCAAAGAAATCATTCTTGGGCAAATACCCTGGAGAGTTGGCAAACTCTCTCCCTATCATTTCATAGTTTAGCCTCATTACCAAATACACCCATCCCCACCCCAAGGAGAGCAATGTTCGCCCAGAATTCCTCCTGGGAAAGTAGTGCCCTTTGTCATTAGGCTTTCTGTCCCTGGGTTTTTTTTTTAAACTGGAGCAGGCTTTTGGAATTATTGTCAAGATTGCGCCTCTTTCTTTCAACAGGCGACCTGCTGTGTATCTCTGCTCCTGCGTCGGATTCAGTTCCTTTTTGCAGTGTCCCTCTTTAGCCAGCAGGAGGAGACAGCGATCTCTCCTGCAGTTGGGCGTGGATTAGGTCCAGGGAGGGCGTTAGGACCCTGCGGGAAGGTGGAGCCCTAAACCAGTCCAGACTAATAGCAACGTTGAAGTGAACTATTGCTGCTGCGGGCTGGGGAGGAGACGGTTTCAAGGGTGAATATCGAACGGAAATTTGGTTCCACAACATGGGAGTGGAAGGTGAGTGAATAATGGGGAGGGGGGTATAGATCGGAGCTGTCACAGAGGGAAGCAAAATTTGAAAGGCAGCTTGGGGAGAAAAGTTTCTCCCAACTTTTCAAACTTGGGAAGATTTCCGGGTGGGCAGGTTGTACAAACCAACCCTCTCCTCCTTTTGTAAGTTTCAGGCTCTGGGCAGTTTTACTCTCCTGTAAGGTCGGAAACTTTTCCGGTTGTACTCTTGAAGGGGGCGGTTTTGTTTCCTCTCCTTCGTCGTTTCGAAAGACAATTAATGGTTTCACATGAAGTTTGACAACGTCTGATCCGAGTTTCTTAACTTTTTTGTTTTGTTCTCGCGGTTTCTTGCCTGTTGCAACATCACTCTCTGATGGGAGGTTGGTTTCTGAGTGCTCTGACCTCACCTGAATCCATTTGAGCTGTATCTCCTGAAGCCCCCTTGTTAACCCACCCTGTTACCTTCAGCCCGGCATTTGTCCCTCATACAGTGGATCTCATCGCCCCTTTCACTCCAGTCTCTCTGAAGACTTTTTGCCGAATTCCAAAACTGCAGATTTTTTTGCGCTTATTCATAAAACCACAAAATCAGCAAAGCTGCACTTCATTTATCTGTGTCCACCTCAGTTTCTCAGCCTTTTAAGTGGTATCATTCACCTTGGGCTATCAATCCATAGGGTTAGTCCAGGAATGGCTTCCTCCTACATTGTTAAAATTATTTGAATGAATGGGTTTGAAATTTTGAATGAAGTAAAATGTCATTTTTTTTCTGCATCTGTTTTGATTTTCAGTTTGGTTCTTAATTTTATTTGGGGTGGCTGTGCTTATTTTTGTTTTAGCAACTCATCTTGTCCTTTCCCCACCCAGTTCCTTTGCTCCAGGAACAGCACTTCCCAGACCTTGTCCCACTCTGAGGTTTGGAATCTGTCATGAGCCCTCCGGTGAGAGTGCGGAGTGGGTTTGGAGGAGGTGTGGGTGTGGTGCTGAGAGAGCAGGGGCTTGTCGGAGAGGGGACACAGTTGTTTATAACTCAGTGGGTGCTATGTGACAGCTGTCACTGCCTCAGCTTTGGGCCCCAAAGTTCTGGCTCACCCCCCACCCTGACCCACCCCCCAACTCTGTTTTGGAAGCTCCAATATTTTGAATTTGGAGATGCTGGTGTTGGACTGGGGTGTACAAAGTTAAAAATCACACGACACCAGGTTATAGTCCAACAGGTTTAATTGGAAGCACTAGCTTTCAGAATGCTGCTCCATCAGGTAGCTAGTGGGGCAGGATCACAGGACACAATTTATAAGTAAAAGATCAAAGTGTCATATAACTGCTGTGATGTATGAGACAAATCTAGATTGCAGTTAATCACTTAGAATGAGGATAAATTTTGTGTCCTATGCATGAGTACATTTCACACTACAGGTGACTATGCTACACTATAATTGGACTATAACCTGGTGTTGTGATTTTTAACTATATTTTGAAGTAATCCCTGAGAGATATCAAGTTATCAATGGCTATTGCAGGTACTCACCAACTCTCTCATTCTGCTCTTTTTAGTTCATGATGTGGAGGGGCTGGTGTTGGACTGGGGTGGATAAAGTTTGAAAAATCTCTCAACATCAGGTTATAGTCCAAGCTTTTGGAGGGCTGCTCCTTCATCAGGTTTTTAGTGGGGAAGGATCATAGGACACAGACCTTATGGTAAAAGGTCCAAATGCCATACAACTGATGCGATCTGTTGGACAAACCGAGATTGCTGTTAAATCTTTAATCACTTAGAATAGGGATGCAGATTTTGATTCATTAATATGTAAATCCCAGAATTTCTTTTAAGTTACAGCTCTTGAGCTAACTTCAGGTTTTATCAGTATGAAAAAAAGTGACATCTCCTCTCGGACAATGCATTAAAGGTGTGAGATTAAAGTCTGCCTCTTTCCCAACCTGGAGTTCAACTGGTTCTATTTCCAAAGTAGGAATTTATAAAATGTCACATTGGCTGCCTACCGATTGTGTGCTTTTTGAACAAAATAGAATGAATCTGCAAATACAAATTCACCGCATCAATTTTTGTGTGTGTGTGTGTGTGAGAGCATATAGTGTAGCATGGTCACCTGTAGTGTGACATTAACTCATGCATAGGACACACAATTTATCCCCATTCTAAGTTCAAGTTATGTGCAGATAGACATGGAGGAGGAAATGGCTGCACGATTACTCATACTGCCTCTCACTGTTACAATCATGTTCTCAGTAACTTACTGAAAGTCTGCATTGTTGGCTAAGCCTGTGTTTATTGGCTAAGCCTGTGTTTATTGTCCATTTCTAATTGTCCTTGAGAAGGTAATGGTGAGCCGCCTTTTGGAATTGCTGTAGCCTGTGTGGTGAAGGTACGCCCACAGTGCTGTTAGGCAGAATGTTCTGAGATTTAAACACCACAACTTTTAAGTAATTCATGAATAAAGTATATTTTTGAAATTAAAAACAAACCCAACAACAGCAAAGGAACAGCAATGGAGTTGCATTTGAGGAAACTGAGTGGCTTGAAAGGAAACTTGCAATTGGTGGTGTTTCCATGCCCTTCTAGGTGGTAGAGATGGTGGGAATGGAAGATGTGGTTGAAAGAGCTTTGGTGAGTTGCTACATGGCATCTTTGTCGATGGTGTTCAGTCACTGCCTGTGGTGCAGACAGTGAATGGTTAGAGGTGTTGAAGAAGGTGGTGATGGAGTGGGCTGTTTTTGTCATGGGTGGTTAAGCTCCTTGAGTGTCGATCCTGCATCTCATCCAGGGAATTGGACAGTATTCCACCACGCTCCTGACTTGTGCCTTTAAAGGTGGTGGGCAGGCTTTGGGAAGACAAGATCTTCCATATTACCTCACAATTCCCAGTCTCTGAGTTGCCCTTTCAACAATATGTGAAAGTTAAGGTTCTGTCTAACTGTCGGACTTGGAATATTTGATGCTGTGGGAGTTTGGTGATAATGTTGAATATCAAGGGAAAGTAGTTAGCCCTGTCAGCAAGTAGCATTCACTTAATGCCACATCAACCCAAACCTAGATGTTGTGTAGGTGTTTACTGCTTCATTATCTCAGGGTTTGTGAATGGAACAGAATGCAACCATAGTCAGCAAACACATCCTGACCTCTGGTATTTTGCATTTATGAATGCTGGACCTAGGTCAGTTCCTTGTGGAACTCTGGCAGCGATGTTCTCAGACCAAGAAGTATGGCCTCCAACAAGCACTACCAACTTTCTTCATGCACCATGTTACTCCAGGCAGTTTTCTACTGATTCACACTGATTTCCTTGGACTCCTTGATACCACTCTTGATCAGATACGGTGTGTCTGTGTGTCTCTGTCCTCTGATTTCGGCTCCTTTGTTTGGACTGAGGTCTTGAACTGAGTGACCCTGTACAGAATATTGATGCATCAGCACTGTTGATGACACCTTCATTCTGTTTGTTTAAGTGTTCGGGGTGTCAGTAATTCACTGAAATGAATTTGCCTTCCTTTTTATTGTCAGGACATTAGCATTTACCCAAAGTAAAACAAATTGTTTGCCAATGTTGTAGTGAACTGGAACAGCTTGGTTAGAAGTGCACCTACTTCTGGAGCATGTGTCTTAAGTACCATGACTGGGGATATTGTCTGGGCGGCACGGTGGCCCAGTGGTTAGCACTGCTGCCTCACAGCGCCTGTAGACCCGGGTTCAATTCCCGACTCAGGCGACTGACTGTGTGGAGTTTGCACATTCTCCCCGTGTCTGCGTGGGTTTCCTCCGGGTGCTCCGGTTTCCTCCCACAGTCCAAAGATGTGCGGGTCAGGTGAATTGGCCATGCTAAATTGCCCGTAGTGTTAGGTTAAAGGGGTAAAGGTAGGGGTATGGGTGGGTTGCGCTTCGGCAGGTCGGTGTGGACTTGTTGGGCCGAAGGGCCTGTTTCCACACTGTAAGTAATCTAATCTAATCTAATCATAGTATCAGTGTGGTTGTGAATGGTTCTGCCTTGTCTATTTACTTGCATGTCAGGATCTGTCACTAAAGGGGGGGCTTTTTGTGGAGCTCCTTCTCCTGTTAATTCTTGATATCCTCTGACACTAATGACTAGATATAAGGCAGGGGTTCAGGGCCTTGATCCAGCCTGTTGGTTGTGGAATTGCTTAACTCTTAAGCAAAGTATGCAGAAGCAGTATGTACACAGCCCTGAATTGCTCTGAAGAAGATTCATCTAGAGTCAACGTTAACTTGCTCTCTCTCTCTCTGGATGCTGTCTGACCCACTGTGATCTCCAGCATTTGCTGTTTCCAGCCCTGAAGTGCTCCTTCAGTTGGCATCTCCTCCAGTATGTGTGTGGTGCTACCCCTGACATAGTCTTCTGAACTTCCTATTAAACCTGGGATTGGTCCCTGGCTCGATGGTAATGAATGCTACTCTAGACCAGGAGGATGAACACTTTATTGAATACAATGTTGCCGTTGGTGCTTCGACACCCAGAAGGAGAACATTAATGGGAAGACAGGTCGGCATCTCCACAATGATTGTGTATTGATTATTTTTTTAAAATTCTGTTGTGGCCAGATACCCCCTCAAGTCAAAGTACCACTTACTTCCTTCCCCACCTTGCCCACTCAATTGGCCAAAGGAATGTCCATGCATTCAGGATGTGTAGGTGAGCATTCCACTCAACTCTCTGTAACCCAGGCTGTCTCACTGGCATAGTACTGAGGGAAGTGTTCTGCTGGGAGCTATTGAAACCATGGTGTCTCCAGCCTGTCCAGGTGAGGTTGAAAGATTCCATAACCCGGTTAGCAGAGGAGTAAGTTAGGTTAATATTTTTCCCTTCAACCAAGATGACCAAATTTATAAATTGTGGTGTCCCCCAATCTCTTGTGGGAGTGTTTGTGTTGCGGTCAACCAAGGACAGAGGGAAGAGAAACTCCACTCTTTAAGAATTGAACCAGCCATTGACATAAGTTTTTTTTTAGGGTATCAGATGTCAAGCTAATTCCAAAGTATTTCAGTCTGTGCACTTTGAACAGTTGCCTGCTGATGTGAAATTGCTGAGGAATCAAAGACTTGTGGCAAATCTGCTGAAAGGAAGATTCTCCCTGCCCAGAATGTGGGGTGTGATTTATAAGTGGTACAAAATGGGAAATGATGACAAAGGTATCTTTTATATAGTGCCTTTTATGTAGTAAAATATCCCCAGGTACTTCACAGGTGAGATTTCAAACAATGTTTGATACTGAGCTGTGTAAGATGCTCACTGACCAAACACTCAGTTGGAGTTGAGGGTTTTTTTTTTAGGTGAGTTTACAAGGAGGGAATTGAGGTAAACAGGTTTGTGGAGGATTTCCAGAGGTCAGTGTCGTCAGCTGAATGTGTTGGAAATTTAAAAGGAAATCGAAGGACTGCGAATTCTAGAAATCAAAAACAAAATGCTAGTGAAGCTCAGCAGGTCTGTCGGGAGGAAACAAATAGCATTGACCAGTGACCCTTGACCATCCCAGTTCTGCTCTGGTCTTTTGGAATGTGCCCCCCCCTCAGTGGGTGGAGTGATTAACGTCAGGGTTCTCGAGAACTGACATAGAGGAAGACTTGCAGGGCTGTTGGAGATGTGGAGGGCTGAGCTCTTCTAACCTGCTCTGTTGCCTAGACCTTCAAGTTCTGAAAATCTCTCCTTGTTTTAGATTAGATTAGATTCCCTACAGTGTGGAAACAGGCCTTTCGGCCCAACAAGTCCATACCAACCCTCCGAAGGGCAACCAACCCAGACCCATTCCCCTACATTTACCCCTGACTAATGCACCTAACACTACGGGCAATTTAGCACGGCCAATTCACCTAACCTGCACATCCTTGGACTGTGGGAGGAAACCAGAGCATCCGGAGGAAACCCACACAGACATTGGGAGAATGTGCAAACTCCACACACTCAGTTGACTGAGTCAGGAATTGAACCCGGGTCCCTGGTGCTGTGAAGCAGCAGTGCTAACCACCGTGCCGCCCATCATCTTCCTTTAAGATGCTGCTCTCAAAAATCTGTTGTCATAATATCTCATTACCTAGCTCAGTGTTGTACTATGTAGGAGCAAAATACTGCAGATGCTGGAATCTAACTGAAAATTTTAAAATGCTGGAAATCAGTGGGTCAGGCAGCATCCGTGGAGAGACAGCAAATCTAGAGTTCAGTCTAGGTGAGCCCATGTCAGCTCTGAAGAAAAGTCACCTAGACTCGAAACATGAGCTTGCTCTCTCTCCACGGATTCTGCCTGACCTGCTGTGATTCCTAGGATGTTGTTTTGTTCCAGTACGTTTATAGTACTCCTATGAAATGCTTTGGGCCATTTTGTTGTGTTATAGGCACTGTACAAGTGCAAGTTGTTTAGCTGGATCAAGAGCCAAGGTAGGTCGGTGGGTGAATGGGACTTTGAAAATTCTGCTACCGTATCCTAAGTTATGCAATGAGCTCCCGCTTACGCTGGGTTCAGGGTGAAACACTAGCGAGCAGAGTATTGAGTCTGCAGACTATGGAAAGTGAGGGTTTCAGTAGTTGATGGGGAGGTTTTACGAAGTTTGAAGTGGGCGACAGGGTTGAAGTCAACCACTAAGAAACCAACTTAGTGGCCAAAAGTGAGGACAATGGTTTCCATTTTCCCCGCAATTAGTTGGTCATTTTCTACTGCTGTGCTGAAGGCCAGATAGTGTGGTAGCTGAGAGAGATGGGGTGAGGCAGAGTTCTGTATGTGCAGGACCTGAAATTGGTTTTGGTAGATGAGAATGAAATACTACAGATAAGTAGTTGGGGAGCCCCAGTGTGGGATGAGAAACCATTTCTGGTCTTGCTATGACAGAATAGACAAGCGTGAAACTTGGCAAGAATAGTTCCATTTAACTGAACAATAGGGAATTGTGTGGTAAGCTGCATCAATAGCTGCTGACAGATTGAAGAACGTGAACAGGGTAGTGTATCACAGTCACCCTGATTTGTGACTCTATTGAAGGCTATTCCCATCCTTTTGGCGGTAGTCAAACATGGAGCTGTAGGCAAGGTGAGTATAGGCTTGGAAAGGAAACGTCAAACAGCGATTAACTCCATTGAGGGCTGCCCCTGATGAGCATGGATTATTTGAGTGGGACCTGTAATTGGTCATTCATTTCATTACTGCCAAAGAAACTACTGTGTGCAAAAGGGCTGCAGCATTCACCTTCTGAATAATCAGCACGTTTCAAAGTGCTTCATTTGTATGTGAGATGTGTGAGGTTGCTGAGATATAGTTCCATTAACATGCAAATGTCTTTCATTGGTTTCTCACCAGCATGAGCTGGCTGTCCAGGACTGGTGAGCCACCTGCTGGGCTCTGATTTCTTTCTCTTTGTTCAGAACCGAAGAGTTGCCAGAATTTTGAGCTCCTCCAAGACTTGGAGCAAAGTCTGAGATGGCTCTGATCCAACTTCAAGTCATCTGCTTGTTTAAACTTTTTTTTAAAACCAATGTTCTTCTCCCCTCTTCTTTCTCTCAAGGATTTGATTTTAGGAACAAGAACAGAGCTTGCTGGAGAAACTCTGGTCTAGCAGTATCTGAAGAGAAAGCTGAATTCAAGTTTCAAATCCAGGGACACTTCTGTTTTTATTTCAACAAATCCTGCCAGACTGAGTATTTCCTGCGCTTTCTGTTTTTTTTTGTGTTTCAGGATTCCAGTCGTTGCAGCTCTTAGTTTTTATGGGAGGGGTGCTAGCCACTGTCACCTCCTTACCTTACCCATGGGACCCTGCTTTTTTTTATTTCAAAATATACTTTATTCATAGAAATAAATCTTTGGTACTTGTACAATTTGTCCTGTCGTTCATAGATATATACATTGCATGTCTTAACGTTACAAAGAACAGATTGAATTAATCGAATTTACAGTTATCCTATTTACAGTTCCCTTTATTAACCATCCAGTCTCTTAGTATTTAGCTGTGGCTTCAGCGGAACCCACCTACTGAGTGGGTGCACTGTTATACGATAGCAAAGAAAACTTCTTTAACCCCCAGTTTATGGGGTTACCATTGTCCATTTGACTGTCCTGTCTCTGGGGTAGCTGTCTGCATCCCCATGGTGAGCATGAACTACTGGACCTTCGCTGGGCTGAGGTAGCTATCCAGGCTCTCACTGGGGTCATTTACCTGCTCTGGAGCCATTGAGCCAAGGCAAGGGTCCGCACCATCCAGTTCTGTGTCTGACGATGGGACTGTCAGAGGATCACAGCTCTGGGACCCTACTTATTTTTTTTTATTTCAAAAATATACTTTATTCATATATATTTAATCTATACAATTGGACATGTCATCATTCTGTAAACATTCCATTTCTTTGCATATCGAAACAGGGTGATCATTCGTATTCACAGGTTGGTGCGATTACATTGAGCTCAGACGCCAGCGGAGCCCAAATGACTGCGTGGGCCCCCTGTCCTTCTTAGGCAGGCAGATGTTAGACGGTGGTCTTTCCCCACCGCGCCTTGGCGGCAGCTGCCCCAAGCTTCAGCGCATCCCTCAACACGTAGTCCTGGACCTTGGAATGTGCCAGTCTGCAACACTCAGTCGGGGTCAACTCCTTCAGCTGGAAGATCAACAGGTTTCGGACCACCCAGAGAGCGTCCTTCACCGAGTTGATGATCCTCCAGGCACAGTTGATGTTCGTCTCGGTGTGCGCCCTGGGGAACAGGCCGTAGAGCACGGAGTCCCGCGTCACAGCGCTGCTCGGGACGAACCTCCACAAACACCACTGCATTCCTCTCCAGACTTCCTCTGCATAGGCACATTCCAGAAGGAGGTGTGTGACAGTCTCGTCCCCCCCGCAGCCGCTTCGAGGGCAGCGTGCGGTGCGGCTGAGAGTCCGGGCGTGCATAAAGGATCTCACAGGCAGAGCCCTTCTCACCACCAGCCAAGCCATGTCTTGGTGCTTGTTGGAAAGTTCTGGCGATGAGGCATTCTGCCAAATGGCTTTGACAGTCTGCTCAGGGAACTGCTCGATAGGATCCGCCCTCTCCTTTTCCCGAAGGGTCTCAAGGACACTGTGCTGACCACTTCCTGATGGACTTGTGGTCAAAGGTGTTTTTCTTGATAAATTTCTCCACGAAGGACAGGTGATACGGAACGGGCCAACTACTCGGAGCGTTCCACGGCAGCGAGGCCAGGCCCATCCTTCGCAACACCGGGGACAGGTAGAACCTCAGTACGTAGTGACACTTGGTGTTTGCGTACCGGGGATCCACGCACAGCTTGATGCAGCCACACACAAAGGTGGCCATCAGGGTGAGGGTTGCATTGGGTGTGTTTTTTCCCCATTGCACCGGTCTTTGTACATTACATCTCTTCGGACCCGGTCCATCTTTGATCTCCACACGAAGTGGAAGATGGCCCGGGTGACTGCGGCGGCACAGGTTCTGGGGATAGGCCAGACCTGTGCCACGTATAACAATACTGAGAGTACCTCACACCTGATGACCAGGTTCTTACCCACGATGGAGAGCGACCGTTGCTCCCATTTGCCCAGTTTCTGTCTCACCTTCCTGATCCGCTCCTCCCAGGTCTTGGCGCACGCCCCAGCTCCCCCAAACCAAATACCCAGCACCTTCAGGTGGTCAGTCCTGACGGTGAAGGGGATAGAGGATTGGTCGGCCCAGTTCCCGAAGAGCATGGTTTTGCTCTTGCCTCGGTTTACCTTGGCCCCCGAGGCCCGTTCGAACTGGTCACAAATGCACATGAGTCTGTGCACGGACAGCGGATCCGAGCAGAAAACGGCGACATCATCCATGTACAGGGAGGCCTTAACCTGCAGGCCCCCACTGCCAGGAATAGTCACCCCTCTCAGGCTCGCATCCTTCCTGATGGACTCGGCAAATGGCTTTATGCAACACACAAACAAGGCAGGAGAGAGAGGGCAGCCCTGCCTGACTCCAGATCTGACTGGGAAGCTATCTGATTCCCACCCATTGATTGAGACTGCACTGACAATGTTGGTGTAGAGCAGTCTGATCCAATTAGTGATTCCCTCCCCGAAGCCCATTTTGGAGAGGACATCCCTCATATATGTATGCGATATCCTGTCAAAGGCTTTCTCCTGGTCCAGGCTGATGAGGCAGGTGTCCATCCCCCTGTCCTGCACGTAGGCGATCGTATCCCTGAGGAGTGCGAGACTCTCAGCGATCTTCCTGCCCGGTACAGCACAGGTTTGGTCAGGGTGAATCACCGATCCCAGAGCAGACCTGACCCGGTTGGCGATGACCTTTGACAAGATTTTGTAGTCTGTGTTTAACAGTGAGATCGGTCTCCAATTTCTAATTTCTTCCCTCTCCCCCTCCTGCTTGTAGACGAGGGTGATGATGCCTTTCCTCATGGATTCACTCATGGTACCTGCCCGAAGCATACTGACATACACCTCCAGCAGGTCCTGGCCAATCAAGTCCCACAGAGCGGAATAGAGCTCGACCGGTAAGCCGTCGCTTCCGGGAGTTTTATTCTTTTTGAAGGACTCGAGGGCCTTGGTCAGCTCATCCAGAGATAGCGGCTGGTCCAGCCTCTCGCGTGTTCTGTCGTCTAGGACCTCCGTGATAGAGGACAGGAACGACTGGGAGGCCGCGCTGTCGGTCGGCTTCACGTCATACAGACTGGCATCGAAGGATTTACTGATCCTCATGACGTCAGCCTGAGATGACGTTACCGAGCCATCTTCTTCCTTCAGGCTGCTGAGCACAGAGCTCTCTTTGTGCACCTTCTGGAAGAAAAAAACGTGAGCACGTCTCGTCCTGCTCCACCGAGCGGACCCTGGACCGGAAGATTATCTTGGAGGCCTCCGAAGCAAAGAGCGAGGCTTGCTGGCCCTTCACCTCCTTGAGGTCCTCCGTGACATCGACCCCCAACGTCTGCAGCAGGAGCAGGTTCTGCATACTTTCCTGGAGCTGGGACAGTTTTCCCCATCTCTCTCTCGCCTCCTGAACACCTTTGAGGATGAAGAACCTCTTGATGTTCCCTTTTACTGTTTCCCACCAGTCTGCTGGAGACTCAAAGAGGGGCTTCACGGTTCTCCAACCTGCGTAATCCCTCTTGAGCTCCTCAATGTTTCCTGGGGTCAACAGCTTGGTGTTCAGTTTCCACGTTCCCTTACCAGCCCGCTGCTCATCCTGTAGGTGACAGTCGGCCAGCAGGAGGCAGTGGTCAGAGAAGAACACCGGCTTGACATCGGTGGATCTGACCGAGAGCGTTCGGGACACAAACAGGTAATCTATCCTTGAGCGGATAGACCCGTCTGCCCGTGACCAGGTGTATCTACGCTGCGCTCTGTCTGCAGGGGTGCTGAAGACGTCGTGCAGCTTGGCGTCTTTGACCGTGTCCATCAGGGCTCTGGACGTGGCGTCCAGTTTACTGTCCCCCCCCCCCCCTGCCGGATCGTCCGTCTGCATCGATGATACAGTTGAAGTCTCCGGCCAGAATGACCGGCCTGGACGTAGCCAGCAACAGTGGAAGCTGCTGCAGGACGGCCAGCCGTTCCCTCTTACCCACTGGGGCGTACACGTTGATTAGTCTCACGGGAGCGTTTCTGTATGTAACATCAGCAACGAGGAGGCGCCCGCCCACCACCGCCTTAACCTTGGAGATGGTGAAGTTGCCTCCCCGTAACAGAATACCCAGGCCCGAGGAGCGGTTATCGTTACCCCCCGACCACACTGACGGCCCATGGGCCCACAAGCTCGACCATCTCCTGTAACTGCTGAGGTGCGGTATCCCACACTCCTGCAGAAACAAGACATCGGCTTTTACGTTGGCCAGGAAGGCCAGTGTTGAAACACATCGCGCAGCAGATTTTATGCTGCGCACATTTATAGTTGCAATTTTAAACCCCATTTTGTTAACAGGTTGTAAGGTTACCCATGTCCGATTGTTGCTGGTCCTGCCCCTCTGGGGTAGCTGTCTGCATCCCCGTGCAGCATGCAAACTGCTGGACCCTCGCAGGGCTGAGGTAGCTGTCCAGTTCCTCACTCGGCCCATTTGCCCGCTTCGGTGTCATCGGGCCGAGACCAGGGTCCACGCTGTCTGTTTCTATATCTGACAGCGGGGCTGTCAGAGGGTCGCTGCTCCCAGTGACCTGGAGCTGTGTGGCAGTGGGGCCCTCCTGGCTTGGGGGGTGGTGGTTTCCCATTTCCTCAGGAGGCTCGTCCCTTGGTTGGCAGTTGCTGCTCTCCTTTCTCCTCGCAGCGCTCTGCCTCTTCTTTTGGTGACGACCCTCCTTACGTCCGTCCTCACTCTCCGAAGAGCTGTCCGTGTCTTCCACCTGCAGCTGCCTTTTCCCCTTTTTCTGGGAGGTCTTGGTGACCGGGTGGGTTTTCCTCTTCCTGTTTTTCACCACGGTCCATTCCTCTGCCTCCTTCTTTCCCTTCTCCGCCTCCTCCTCCTGTCCTGTCGGAGCTTCGCTCGGCAGCTGTACCTCTCCGGTAACTGTCATCTGCTCTGCTCCGGCCTGTCCTTCCTGTTGCGTGCCCCCTGACACCATTCCCTTGCCGGTTTGCGGTGCCTTGCCGTCCTTTTGTGGCCCGCCTCTGGCCATCTGCGCATAGGTGGCGGCCCCTCGTCTTGGGCAGGCCCTGTACACGTGGCCCACCTCCCCGCACAGATTGCAGTTCTTTTCCTCCTTGCACTCTTTGGTCGGGTGGCCCTCCTTCTTGCAATTGCGACAGATCGTGACCTTGCAGTCCGCCGCCATGTGGCCTGACCTCCCACAGGTTCGGCACACTTTCGGCTGCCCTGCATAAGTCAGGTACCCTCTGCTCCCTCCGATAGCAAAGCTGGAGGGTGGGTGGAGGATATTCCCGCTGGCGTCCACCCTCCGGGTTACCTTGACCTGTCGTTTGCTGGTCCAGATCCCGAAAGGGTCAACCACGTCGGTGCTTTGACCCTCGACCTGCACATATCTTCCCAGGAACGTCAGGACATCAGTTGCTGGCACGTAGGGGTTGTACATGTGGATTGTAACAACCCGGCTCCTCTGTGCAGGAAGCACGCACAACGGGACCGCCGACAAGATGGAGAACAGCGGCTCCCCTTCCTTTTCTTTGAAGACCTTCAGGAGCTGCTCACATTGCTTCACGCTCCCGAAGGTGACGTCGAAGTAGCCTGCCCCAGGGAAATCCTGCAGGCAGTACACGTCTGCTGCGGCGAATCCACAGCACTCGAACAACACCTTCTTGACGAACACCGTCCGATCGACTGGTGTACGCTCCTCCACCTTCTTGACAGACACCCGGACAGTGTTTCGAACCCCCTGCCCAGGGCTGCGCGCAGCTGTTGAGGCCATAGCTCTGAGGTTGGCTGGTCCCTGAATTGGCGTTAGGCCGAAGCCAGCATGAAGATCCACCAATAGCAGGTCAGCACAACCAAACGATCCTCCAACATCCAATCACGATCGCAATCCAGCGATGATCTCCACTAGCTCTGATGACTCGCAACTCGACCCCCGTCCTGATAAGAACAGACACTTGATCTTAGCCAAAAGGCTGAGAAGCTCTGGGACCCTACTTATTTCCCAGTGTATAGGCTGAGGCCTTCCAGCTGTACAGTATATCCTGCTCGTGTCTTCAGCTGCCTTCCAAATGCTTTCTGTTCTCAGTACAGGTGACTAGATTGAGGAATGCTAATTAATTCCTGCCCTTGGCAGCTAGTTAGTTGTAGTGACCCTGTCGTTGCCCTGACTAAGATCTGCTAATGAGAATTGAACCTACTGGGAGCCTGAGATTTGTGGCCTGAAGACTCAAATGCCATCCTGGAATAAATAGAACAGATCCATCTCGGATATGATATTCTTTAAAGCTCATGTTGGGGTTTTGTGGAATTAGGATTAGAATATCCTTTTTATTGTCATATGCATTCAATATAAAATAGTGAAAAGTGCGTGCCATCACTCATACATAAGTGCTATTCACAGAATAAAATAAAGGTAACTTAGAGACTCCAACTTTTCCTTCTCTGCAGCTACAGCATACTGCCCCCGGGAGAGTGCCCTGCTCTAGCTCCACCGGCCCACTCCATGCCCCAGGGGGAGTGCCCCGCTCTGGGCCCCAGGGAGAGTGCCCCACTCTGGGCTCCACCGGCCCACTCCATACCCTGCTCTGGGCTCCACCAGCCCACTCCATGCCCCGGGGGAGTGCCCCGCTCTGGGCCCCAGGGAGAGTGCCCCTCTCTGGGCTCCACCGGCCCACTCCATGCCCTGCTCTGGGCTCCACCGGCCCACTCCGTACCCTGCTCTGGGCTCCACCGGCCCACTCCATGCCCCAGGGGGAGTGCCGTGCTCTGGGCCCCAGGGAGAGTGCCCCTCTCTGGGCTCCACCGGCCCACTCCATGCCCTGCTCTGGGCTCCACCGGCCCACTCCGTACCCTGCTCTGGGCTCCACCGGCCCACTCCATGCCCCAGGGGGAGTGCCGTGCTCTGGGCCCCAGGGAGAGTGCCCCTCTCTGGGCTCCACCGGCCCACTCCATGCCCCAGGGGGAGTGCCGTGCTCTGGGCCCCAGGGAGAGTGCCCCTCTCTGGGCTCCACCGGCCCACTCCATGCCCCAGGGGGAGTGCCATGCTCCCAGACCTGTTGAGTTTCTCCAACACTTTGTTTGTAATAAAAACTCTATTTGTTTTCAAGTTGCCAGGACTGCAGTTAGTGTGTGGAGTGTATCTCCAGTCCATGCTGTAGGAGTTTTAAATTGAATCGGAGGTGCAGGCTTTGGCTAGGCCAACATTTCTACAAAGCACATAAAGGAGCAGGAACAGGCCCTTCGGCCCACTCATACTGCATTGATCGGACACTTGTCTAAACTTTTGAAAGCTTTTAACTCAGTGCTGTCTGTATGCCGCTAGTCCCTGTCAAGATGCCTGTTAAATGTTGCTATTGTATCTGCCCCCATCACTATGCCTGGCAGTGCATTCCAGACACTTGCCACCCTCCATATTTGTTTTCAGAAACCTAACTGTATCATCTCCTTTTAAACTTGCCCCTTTTTACCTCTTTCTACCCATTTCTAACCATTCTATCAGGTCGCCTCTCATCCTTTGTTCTAATGAAAACAAACCAAGTTTCTCTAATTTCTCCTCCTAGATAATACCTTCCAAACCAGACCACGTCCTGCTAAACTGTACCCCCTGTATCCTGGAAAACGTGCACCTAGTTTGTGGCACTTGATGCCAGCAGTGTTTGCTTGTGGTGTCATGGCAGTGGCCAAACCAGGTGAAGGTAATGTGGGTTAGCGGGCACGCAGCTCACAGTGAGGGGGCAGAAAGCTGGTTTCCAGCCACCTTTTCTCAGCTGCACAAAGAAAAGCAGTTTTTATGAGGTGTGGCAGAAGAGATGGCGTTCAAACCGGAACTGAAGGTTATCAAGGCCCAGCTGCTGGGGACAGCATATGGCACAGATCATCTAGTGCAGGAGACTGCATATCCTGTTGTCTTGTCTCGAGGACAGGCCTGTGTCCATTTAGAGGTTTTATAAGAATAAGGGATGATCTTATTAAATCATACGATCTCTGGATGACTGGATGAGGTGGATACTGAAGAGATGTTCATCACACAAGGAGGATTACAACTACTGCACAGCCTTTCTAAATAGTCATTTAAGTCACAAAGCAAAGTATTTGAGTCTGGGGAAGGGGGTGGTCGAGGTAGAGGCCGTTGAATATCTTTAAAATCAAGGGAGACCAATTAGTCATGGAGTCATAGAGATGTACAGCACAGAAACTGATCCTTCAGTCCAACTCGTCGTTACTGACCAGATATCCCAATCTAATCTAGTCCCATTTGCCAGCACTAAACTCTTCCTATTCATATACCCATCCAGATGCCTTTTAAATGTTGCAATTGTATCAGCCTCCTCCACTTCCTCTGGCAGCTCATTCCATACACACACCACCCTCTGTGGGTTGGTGGGGTGGGGGGGGGGGTTGGGGGGGGGCGAAGCAACTGTCTTGCTTCCTTGAATGAAAGGAATCTAAGGCAATTTAGGGTAAACAGGAGAATGGATTGATGCCACAATCCAATTTGTCATGATCTTGTTTGAGGGACCAAATTGCCTTCTGCTGCTCTTTAGTACATGGATGTGTCAAGCCATTGGGAACAAACATGCAAGGCTGAGTGGGGCAGGTAGATTAGATTAGATGAGATTACTTAGTGTGGAAACAGGCCCTTCGGCCCAACAAGTCCACAACGACCTGCCGACGAGCAACCCACCCAGATCCATTCCCCTACATTACACGATGGGCAATTTAGCATGGCCAATTCACCTAACCTTGCAATCTATCTTCCTGGTAATTGGCTTGTGTGCACTTTACCAAATCCTGTGTGCACATCCCACTTTGGACCTGGAGCACTCTACAACTCTTACAACTCTAGCCTTCCCATTGGCATTTGCTTGCGGATGATGAACACACTCTGCCTGTTTATGGCTTGGCTGCACCCAAGTGTTTTTTTTTAACCTTGCCTTCTACCTATGCATGAGGAGAGGGTGGATGAAATTTGTAACTTTAATGTATATCTGGAGTCCCATGTAGATCAGACAGAATTAGAGTGGTGATGTACTACTCGGCATATTAGTGGTCCAGATGGGGTTTTGACACCAGTTTATGACCATTATTGCAACTTGCATTTTTTCAGTTTTAGAAATAAAACTGGAATTTAAATTCCTCCTGTGTACCTTAACTCCAGAGCATTATTCTCATAGATGTTTTAATCAATCTGTTCAGAGATGTTATGATACACCTCTAGTGCAAGTAGGACCTGAACCCAGGCCTTCTACCCCATAGCTAGGGACACTACCACTGTGCTACAAGTGCCCAGAATTAGTCCAGTGACGTTAGCCAATTGTACGATTACCCCTTTGGGTCTGAGCTAAGAATAGGATGAAACATTTGGCTGTACTGCATTTATGATTCAATCACCTTCTACCACTTGAACTCTGATGGGGAGAAAAGTTACCTGGCCAAGGGCTCCTAGTATCTCTGGAATTGTGGAACCACTCAAATGATCATCTAAGGAGGAGATTACAGTTCGTACAGAATTTTATGACAAACAGTCTGCAGCAGTTGCCTCACTTCCTCTGACTCAGCACTTTGTGAACATGAAATCTAGACCGACTAAGAAATGTATGTTTATTGTTTCCATCCTCCACACCCACTCTCACTCTCTTCCCTCCTTCCCACGTCCATTTCAGGGATAATCGGAAGCAAATCTACAAACATCAAAATTTTCCTCACTTTTCCAATCTCCAGATCTCTTCTCTCAACTATATTGACGGAATAGAATGTGTCTGAATTGGTGGCCTTTTTATCAAGGCTGTGTTTGCTGCAGTTGAGTTTTAGTTACATGTTGGGCATGTGTCAAGGAGTGTCATTTAAGAGGGGAAAAAAGTGTTTAATTTTTGGATGGGAGCCCTGGGCAGTGGGCTCTTGGGACACTGTAGTAGTGTCCCCTGCTGTGGGACAGAAAGCCTTATTGATCATCCTTTAGCCTCATCTGATGAGGAAGATGTGTTGAGCCAGTATATTTGATTTTACGGCGAAGGTATTTCCACCTTGGAAGGTAGGGTTGGTTGAAAAGTCTGATTGTGGGTTTTTAAAACAGTTACGATAGACTATTGCAGGCTTGTATTTACCAGTGACCACGTAGACAGAAACTTCTCTCTTTGCTGCATTACTTCCTGGCAGCCAGCCAGAGAGAGAGAGAGAGAGACACTCACACACTTGAAGTGATTTCTCAGTAATCATTATATCCTCCAAAGGTGTATTCAGGCCAGTAACGAGCAGATGTAGAGACCTACTTTATCCCTATAGCACAGATGAGGTAGGGATATGAAATCCATACCATTGGATCCCTGTGGGTCCCAGAATGTGAACTTCTGGCTGGGTTTAAATTACCTAGTGCCCACAAAGGGACTGGTATCAGCCGACAAATCTACAAGTCACAGGAATTCCTGACATCATAGTACTTCATTCAGTAGCAAAACACCCTTAGCTGTCGGTGCACTATGATATGTACAATATAATTGGCTGTGTATGTGTGTGTTTAGGGGGGGGCCATGATTTTCAGCAACTTTAGTGCGTTCCTGCAAATTCAATTTCTTGCCTTAACTAAAAAATGTGTCTCCCTCATTAAAGCAGTGTGAGAGCCTGAGCCATTTGTAATAGTTACAAAAATAGAGTTTGTTCCAGGTGTAGAACAAAAAAAAATCACTCGAATGGTTTTAGGTTGAGGGACTTCAGTTATGAGGATATGTTAGGGAATTTAGGACAGTTTTGGGTGAGTTTGATAAAGCTATTCCGAGCCATGAGGGGCTCTGAGCAGGATGGGGAGGGAAGAACTCTTTCCACTCCTAACCAGTGATCAAGAACATCAGGGCACTGAAATAGCTACAAAGAAGCAAAAGTAGGAAGAACATCCATGCAGTAAGTTATCAGGGTCTGGTCTTTACTGCCTGAGTGTAGTGGTGGTAAGTTCCATTGAGGCTTTGGATAGATATTGGACAGTTATCTGAAAAGGAAGAATCGTGGAGGATTATGGGGAGATGGTTGTGGTTTGGGATGGAGTGTGGTGTTCTAAGCATGGTGCTAAGTGAGTTGCTTATTTGACAAACTGATGCAGACAATGGACCAGATGGCCCCATTCTGCACTGAAAAAAATTGAAGATTCTATATTTGTACTTTGAGGATGAAATATTGGGTACAGCCCGGTTTAGCTCAAGTATTTCATGCCAGTCAAGGTGTTAGCCAGTAGAATCAAAGCAGAAGGTTTTGATTTGGATGCTGCTTATATTTACAGAAATATAGATATACTTTACACTTCCACCTTACATCGTCCAGCTTCCCCATTCCCTCTGTGTGAGCATATGACTGAGACCAGACTAGATCTTTAGTTCCTTTCTGACTGTCTCACTTTTGTATGTGACTAAGTGGTGTTGTAGGTTGGTTGTCTGAGAGTCCATGATGACTGCATTTGGTTCGACCGTCTATATGTGTAGAGGTTACAGGGTTAGAGGCAAGACCTTGTGGATGAGATTTCTACGTTTCCCCCATTTACCTCCCAGTTTGGATGCACTGGGCATCATTCCAATTGCTACCTCATTTTGCTTTAAAACGTTTCCAGTCGAGGCGATAGATCAAACGCTAGAACTTGACTAATTCTTTTTTAATACCATGCTTTCCACTTTCTAAGCGCGTTTGAGTCTGATTTATTGTTATCACGTGTACCAAAGCAGTGAAGTGTGTTTTGCATGCTGTACACGCAGATAGAGTGCAGAATCCAGAGTTACAGCTGCAGAGAAGGTGTGGACAGAGATCAGAATTAGCATTTGAAAGGTTCATTCAAAAGGCTGATAACAGCGAGGAAGAAGCTGTTCTTGAATCCGTTGATTCCCGTATTCAAACTTTTATATCTTCTGCCCGATGGAGGAAAGTATAACCAGGAGGGGAGAGGTCTTCAATATTCACTGCTTTCCTGAGGCATGAGGTATAGACGGAGTCGATGGAATAAAGGCTGATTTGCGTGACAGACTGTGTTCATGAATCTGTAGTTTCTCGCGGTCTTGGGAAGCCCCGTTGCCATACCACGATGTGATACATCCGGATAGGATGCTTTCTCTGGTGCATCAATAAAAATTGGTAAGAGTCCTTGGGGACATGTTGCATTTCCTTAGCCTCCTGAGGAAGTTGAGACATTGTGCTTTGTTGACCATCACATCGATGTGGGTGTACCAGGACAGATTATTCAGGAGCATCACTCCCAGGAACTTGATGCTGTTGACTCACTCCAACATTGATGCAGTGCCCTCCACTCTGCTTCCTGAAGTCACTGACCAGCTCCTTAGTTTTGCTGCTGTTGCTGGGGAGCTTGTTGTCTTTACACCATGCTGCTATGTACTGAATCTGTTTCCTGTCTTCTGTCTCATTGTTTGAGATTTGACCTACAACAGTGTTATTGTCAATATTTCAACCAGGTCATTCTATTATAACTTGTTTCGTCAATGCCAATTCACTGTAATGCAATTGATGAATTGGAGACGCTGTTTCTACAGCATAAAGTTTTAAAATGTGTTAGCTGTGATGTGATTACATTGCCGATATTTTAAGTACTGTTTCTAAAGCGTGATTTTTCTATAATACAGGGTTGCACATGAACGCAACGATCACGTTATAGCAGAACTGACTGTACCAACAAAGATAGTAACGAGTTGATGCTGCACATTGTACAGCAGTAAAGAACAGACTAGGACTTGGGATCAGTATGGGTCTCATCAACATCAAGGAAGATAAACATGACTACTAGAGTCTGACCTTTTTATCACCTGCTGTGACTTTTAAGTACATGACTTCATGTACTCCTGTCCATCTTATATTAATCAGCAGTGACCTATTTATTTTAACTAGTGAACACCCAATTTCACAGCAGACCAGAATTGCTTTTTAATCTAGTGTTCCATCGTTTCACTTCTAAACCCAGAAGATTTAAAAATGCTTTTCAATTAGCCCTGGAAGATGAGCCACACATTGGCAATTTACACTATAGGAGGGGCAGTAAAAACAAGAAGCTGGTTAATTCCCCCCCCCCCCCCCCCTCACTCAGTAGCAGTTCTACTCAGCAGCTCTGTCCCCGGTATAGTGCCACCTCCTTTTCAAGAGTCCGGGCATACCACCTCGGTTAGTATACCTTCCTCCAGAGATAGAGCTGTGCTGTAAGGCAGTGCTCTTTAGATCACGCTGTGAAACCTTTTCTGTTTCCAGGCGTTCACTGATGTTAAAAGCCAGCGAGAGACTATTTGAAAAAGTGCACCAAGCTTTGTCCAGACCAAATCCTCTTCTCCAATGCCAGGAAATAAACAGTCTGGTCGCTGGGTGCAATACTACCTCAAATTGTCTCTGTCTCTGTGCTGAGCAGTTCCTTAGAAAGAAGGAAAGAGAACTCCCATACTATATCTAAGGGTCTTTTTTTGCTTGTTAGGGATGGTAGAGGATAGACCATGGGTGAGTCTTTAACAAGATATGCTTTATCTAAACAAGATATAGTTTGTTTGTTTTTCTGTTTATTTGATCCATCCCTGTGAAAGTTTTTTTTTAAATTTAACCTATTTTTGTAATCAAACTGTTCAGAAATGTTGTTACACCCCTCTGGAACAGGAGGGACTTGAACCCAGGCCTCTCCTTCCTAGGGAAGAGATACTACCCCTGCACGACAAAAGCCCTCTGGGTCTGTTTAATTTCCTCCACCTTTCCCCATCCCCTGAGGTAGGGACACTACCACTGAGCTGCAAGCAAGCCTTCTCCCAAGCTAGCATCTGGTTTTATCCCCCAGATCAGTTTTTTTTCCCCTTCTTTCCTCTTTGTTTCTAAAACATAGGACAAATAGTGTCCAAAATGTGGTTTATTGCACAATAGCAATCAGTGCAAGTTGTATTGACTAATTTGGTTCCAATCAATTTTTATTGTTCTGCCTGAAATGGCTTATCTAACCCCACTGGGATCCAGAGCTACCCAAAGACTGCTAACACTTAGGTGGAGTTTAATGTGTATGAATAGTCTAAGTCCAAATGCCTTCCAGGACCTGCCTTTGTTTGGGCCCCCCTGAGCGTCCCCTGGAGGTAGACAGGAACAACTGCTTCATCCTATTGCCAGTCCAGTACGCTCTGCAGCTGCCAGGAATGGATGATCCCGGGGCATTTCTTCAGCAATCGGGGGTTTTCGTTTAAGAGCCAGGTCCCCACACCCACAGAAACAAATCATAATGCAGAAAATGTGGACTAAGAGCAGAAGCAAAGTCTGAGATAATATAAATTGCTGGGAAATACATAGATCGGGCAGCAATTGTTTATTAGAGAGAAATTTTGGTGCGTTGGGTTAATACTTACCTTGAAGAAAATCTGAGCTGTTTTAAGTCTGCTTTGTCACCTATCACGTCTTTCAAACCGGGAATGCTTCAGCCTCATCGGTAAGTATCTTTCTTAACCTAGTCCGTAATGTACAACTTACTTGTGCCAGCCCACAGAACCAGTTATTTTAACAAGGCCTTGTCATTTTAAAAGCTCCAGGGCTGAAGTCTGATGGCAATAATGTTTTGTTTTGGGTGCAGCTTTCTAATAGCATCTTGTCATCTGAATGCATCAGATTTTGCTTCCTCTGTGGAAGTGTATGGCTGAGAAAAAAATCTGAGAATCAGAAGATATTGATATCTGTAGAATACAACTGTCCCATTCTAAGCTTTAGCAGCTTGAATTTAAGATATTCATTTTGAATAATTAATTGCTACCCATTGTCAGATGGATATAAAATTTGACTTTCTGCCATTCCTCGGGGATTACCATGTTCATAATTGGAGTCGATGCTGTTCAAGAGCCATCAGGTAGAACAGTTTACTGAGAAACTGGTTAACAGTGACCATCTCCCCACCCCCTGCTCCTTGTCATTGATCTCAATCTGTTGTTAGCTGCTTTGGTTGATTTTAATTTGCAATGTCATTACTGGGATTTCATCAAGATGTAGCAGAAGTAAGTCATGGGGTTTCTTTTGCAATGAAAGCTTTAAATAGAATGTAAGAAAGTTTAAAATAGCACTATTTGATTTTTGTATTGTCATGTACCCAGATACAGTGAAACGTTTGCGTGCAGTACCAGGCAGACCATACCATATAAAGTACATGACTGTAATGGAATAGAGTGTTACGGTTGCATAAAAGGTGCACAAAGAGTGGGTTCAACATTAGATTTGAAATTTGAGTGCTCCGTTCAGAAGTCTAACAACAACGGGAAAGAAGCTGTTCTTGAACCTGTTGGTATGTGTACTTAAGCTTTTGTATCTTCTGCCCGATGGAAGAGGTTGGGAGAGACTATAAGTGGGGTGGGAGGGGTCTTTGATGTTGGCTGTCTTCCCTAGGTAGTGGGAAGTGTAGATGGAGTCAATGGATGGATGGAAGATTGGTTTATGTGATGGACTGGGCTGTGTTGCCATAGAAAACATCAGGAATGGATGCTTTCTGTGGTGCATCTACTAAAATTTCCTGAGGTCTCCACTTTTAGCTAGTTGCTGAAAGAAATCTTGCAAATGAAAAGCACTGCTGAAAATTGGAAGTGCTCAGTGGTGCAGTCAGCATCTGTGGAAATAGCAGATAAGCATCTGAAAGATTAACTTAATGGTCCACTTGTCACTCTGATTTGAGGTGAAAACAAAACACTTCGGGTGAGTGCTGGTATGAAAGGGAGGTTTGTCTCTGTGATTTGTGGGCAATGCAGGGTTTTGAATCAGAATGCCTGAGCCACTGTGCCACCTGGCTTTGGCTGGTTTAAAATTTTCAGAACAATCTGTCACCACCTGGACAATCCTTTTTTGAGTTGTGCCCTCTTTGGGATTATTAGTTTTGGTGGCACTAGACATCTTCTACTGTCCCTATCAGCTCAGAACAAATGAACACTTAGTGTAAGGAACATCCTGTGTTTTGCTGCCTCTGCGTCCTTGCATTAGGGGGATTGAGAGATTTCGGGAAGCTTTCACTTAGATTTGGGAAATTGCCCATCTCTTTGTTTGCAGCATTTGGATGCCAGTGAATTGTTGAGTAGGGGTCCCTCACCAGCCCATCCAACTGCTGTTTATGGTCCAACATTGAAGCTTCCAATTGCAGTGTCTTCTCTCACTCGCATTCACCTGCTGTATTCAGTGGCTGTTTTATGTTGTGCCTCCTCGTTGTCACGAGTTAGAGTTGGCTTTTATTCCTTGTGTCCACACACACTCTTCTCGCCGAGAGCCCAGACTCCGGTTGTGTCTTCACTGTGTGGAGTGGAAGTCAGCCGCAACCTTGGAAAGTGGGAATTCTTTAGGAAAGTATGTGATCACGCTGTGACGTTGTTGGTATTGACTCTGGAGGGTGTGGAGTGAGAACCTAAGTTGGTTAGAGCGAATATGTTAAAGAGCTCGACAGAAAAGCTGCTTGCTTTTCGAAAAGTTGACAGGCGTTCTCCTGGTGGTCTGGTACTAAGCACTTAGCAAAATTCCAAATGTTGTAAAATCATTAACAAAAAAACGAAAGAACAAATATCTCTCCAGCTCAACATTAGATCTCCACTCTTGCGTTACAAAGTGCTGAGGTTACCGATCACAAACTCGTTTTGATTTGCATCTTCAAACTACAGGTTTTTTTTCCGTTAGTCATGTGTGAACATGTTGGCTTCTCTCGTGGCAACAGCTGTTTATATAGGCTGTTACTTGCCACAGATTTCACACTGAGCACTAAATATCAGGCATACAATTTGAGAATAAAAATAAGGATTATCCTTAACACTTGATGAAAAATGTTTTTTTTTGTTGTTGGGCCAGCAGAGTTGGAGTCACAGTCACAGATGGACAGCACTGAAACAGACCCTTCGGTATTGCTATACTTAGCTGGGGACAGTAGCAAGTAGTGGTAGGTAATATTACAGGAGGAGTAATCCAGAAACTGTTATTCCAAAGGCATGAGTTTGCATCCCACCAGAGCAGGCAGATGATGTAAAGCATATACATGGCTCCAGACTTCACAGCAATGAAGCAATCAAGTCGAGCAAACAACTCCATAGTATCACATTGCTATAGAACGAGAAAGCACTGTGGGTGTGCCATTACTGCAATGGGCAGCTTGCTTAAAGTAATTTAGGGCTGGACAATCAACACCGACCTTGCCAATGAATGCTTGCAGACCAAGAATAGAGAAATGGCTCTGGGGCAGGATCAATGGGCCAGCTGATCTCTTCCTGTCCACACGCCCAATGCCAAAGGTGATTCAGAAATGAGTTCTACCACATTGGAAAGCATTTCCACTTTGGATTTGATGGAGGAGTGTGGCTTTTGTTCAATATGTTGATTTAGAGGCTGAGCATTTGGAATTTATCAGTAAAATATTCCTGCAGATGTTTGCACATGTTATTGCTTGTGGGACCCATCTAAATTTCTCAACTGTTGTTGGAAGAATATTGCCGACCTGAGTTTAAGAACTGAGATCAGTAACAATTCTGGGTTTCAGAAATATTCAATTACAGGAAGTTGTTAAAGGCATTAGGTTTGTTTAGTTGTATTTCAGAACAGGAAACTTTGAAATGAGTAAGTGGAGTTCTTCTGGATTTTAAGCAGAATTAAAATTTATACAATTTTTATTAAAGCAATCTCTGCCATTAGCTCCTTCAGAGTTCATAATCTGCCCAGCCCAGGCTCCTCCTAAAGGTAAATAATGATTACATTCATTTGAATGCAGTCTTGCTGGTTGGCAATAGCAACAATCAATGAATGTTCATTGAGCCTTGATTGTACACCACTTATCGGGAAAACTGAGAAGGTGGGAGATAGTACCAGGGATGAGCTCTGGTTTTGAGGAATGAAGGAAGCAAAGGATTCCATGGCAACGAAATAGAGAGATTTGTGTGACTTAAGGTAGGGATGAATCCTTTAGGAATCCAAGTCACAGCAAGTGCTTTGCAGCTGGAGGTGGTCATGGAAAGATTGGGGCAAGAATCTTTACGTGTGACGACCAGAGATTGAAAATTATGCGGATCGGTGAGGGATGCTGGCTGGATGGGACTCTGGGTAGGAGCAGAGTTTTGGGAGATGGACTTTGTGGGAAGCAGAGTATGCAATACACTGAAGGGGTGGGGAAGGTCAAGTCTCCATGTGATAAAGGTGAGCTGGTTCCAGTGAAGAATGGGCTGTAATAGAGTGAAGATGGAAGGTGATCTTTGTGTGATAATCAGCAGAAGGTGGCCTTCCATCCTCGGGTAAGGAGACCAAAACTACACCCAGTACTCCCAGGTGTACCCTTACCAATGCTGTGTATAATTGCAGCAAGACCTCCTTGTTCCTGTACTTGCATCCTCTGGCCATGAAAACCAGCACCCCATTTCCCTGCAATGCTTCCTGCTCCTGCAGGTTTACTTTACACCCAGGGCTTGTTGAGCATTCCCCTCTCTGAGTTGATAACTTCATAACATGAAGAATTTGGTTCAGTCAGATAATGGTTTGATGAACTCTTCATTTTGAGGTTTTGTCAACCAGGTGCTAGTTAAACTTGTAAAATATAACTACGTGTAAATGCCTGACATGATATATAGACCAACAAAAGGCTTTGTCTCATTGGACTTTTGTACAAGTTTTGACTGAGAATGGCTTTCTGTGGGACAGTGAGAATTGTAAATGTGGTTTCTGGTGGGGGTGGGTGTCTGTGCTGTGGCCTCATGGGACTCTGACCATCCAGCTGCAACCACAGAATAAATTTCCTTCATCCATTGTGGTATTTTGCTGGAAGGATTCCTTTCAGGATACTGGTCCTTGCTAATCTGGCAAGCGTACACTGGATAACAGCCAACACTCTGTGTATCTGGATCCAATAGGCCTTCCACCAGCTAAAACTGAAATTATTGGAAAATCATTTGGCTCTGTTAGCAGAGGTTTGAGGTCAGTGACCCCGAGGTAGGCAGTATCAAATTTTCCAAATGTAAAAGCTCAAATGCTGCCTCCTCCCCCTCCCAACCTCGCAAACTGTGAAGAATTGGCAGATGCCTATCTGCATTTTTCTTGCCTTCCATTGAATGCTTTGATCAGAATTGCTACGACTGTGCTCCTTTGGCGGGTGGGGGGGTGGGGAGGGAAGAGAGAGAGAGAGAGAGATCTGCCGCTAATTAAAGCCATCCTTTTCATTCTGAGCTGCCAGACTGAGAGAGGTGTTTCTCTGAAGTTTACTCTTCAGCTTTGTGCCATGATTGGCTGTGGTCATTGGCCAGATGTGAAAAGGTGCTGGAGGGGCCGGCTTTTTGCACGCCTCCCATTGGGTCACCCCTTTGAGCTATTCTCCTTCTCAAACTTGACTTTGCTGAAGATTAAACACTAGGATTGTTTGCCCAGCTGCTGTGGCGGGGGGGCGGGGTGGAATGGTCAAATTTCTCTAATGCACCTTTCTCTCTCTCTCTCTCCTTGGCCTAAATGTAAGTGTACATACCAGCTCACTCCTGTGTTTGAGTTGCTGCCAGCATCCTGTGTAGAGCCAGAAAACCACAAATGCTGGAGGTCGCAGCAGGTCAGACAGCAACCACAGAGAGAGGACGCTAACGTTTCCAGTCTAGATGAGTCTTTGGAGCTGAGGTGAAGTGTGCAAAGAGGGAGGCGGAGGTGTATGGTGTTGGTAGAGTGCTGATGGAGAAAAGATGCCAAGAGTTCAGATTTAACTGATCGGAATGTGAGGATGGCAGAACAATAGTGTCTACCTGCCAGACTTGACAGAACAGGCAGGAGGCTGGAAGAACACAGCAGGACAGGCAGCCTCAGGAGGTGCCGATGTCAACACTTTGGGTATAACACTTCTTCAGGACTGGACCCGAGTCGTCGACTTCTCCACCTCCTGGTGCTGCCTGGCTCACTTTTCTTCCAGTCTCCTACCTGTGGAATCCTTTGGATCCCAGCATCTGCAGTATTTTTATCTCTAGACTTGAAAGAACTGGGGTGAAGGAGGAGAGCGAGGATGTGGTAACAGAGACTGTAACGAGTACAAGTTAAAGGAAAGGAATGGGAATTGGTTCACAATTTGAAAGTGATGAGCTCCATAATAAGTCCAGAAGGCCTGAAAATGCCTCATCTGAGGGTGAGATGTTGTTCCTCCTGTGATTCACTGGAACGCTGCAGCATTCCGAGAACGGGAATGCAAGCAGGACAGTGTGTTAAAATGACCGGCTACAGAAGGTTGGGGTCATCTTGTACTGAAACGCTACCCCCTCCACACTTCTCTTCAGCTCTGAAGACTAATCTCGATTCAATGTTAACTTGTTCTCTCTCCATGGGTGCTGTCTGACCCACTGTGATCTCCCAGCATTGGTGGTTTTGAGTACAGATTCCAACATCCTGTAGTAATTTGCTCCTATATCCTGCATAGATCCTGCTTGGTTTAGTGTGGTAGTTAAACTAGAAGTGGTTTGTTTAGACTCTCATATTGTTAACCAGAGATCTTTTGGGGAGACCAGTTGCCAGGATCTCTAGATTAATCCCAAAACTGTTCTGATCCAGTTCATGTGACATCCTGTTGGGTGGTGATAATGGCATACTTCAGTGTTAATCCTTTCTGTCCCACATACTAGTGAGCATGTTCAAATTCTAATTCATGCTAATTGACCATAAAGGCTAATGGCTTGTATGTTTTCTCTCTCATCTGTACCTGCTGGCTGGCAGATTTAGGGACTAAAGTGTGGAGCCGAAAAAGCACAGCAGGTCAGGCAGCATCCGAGGAGCAGAAGAATTGACGTTTCGGGCATAAGCCATTCCTGATGAAGGGCTTATGTCACAAACGTCGATCCTCCTGCTCCTTGGATGCTGTCTGACCTGCTGTAGTTTTCCAGCACCACACTCTTGATTCTGGTCTCCAGCATCACCTTTCTCCTGGCAGATTAGGGAGAATGGTTATTAAACTGTTCCGGTTTGTCGCTGATTTTAATTGCTGTGTCTGTGTCTCTAAAGGTGTCACTATCATTAAATCTTGAAGGCTTACATCCTAAACAATGGGCTTGCACCATGTGCTAGGGCTGAGCAGGTCTCTGTTCTGATAGTCAGAACTGAATGCGGGCTTTCGGAAGCTGAGGAAATGCAGCTTGGCCTGACGGTAGAGCCTGGTTTTGTTGAACCTTTTGCCTTAAGTCTTGCTTCTGTCTCTCTAACACTGGTGACTTGGGGAAGTCGAGCAGCTAGAAACCATGAACCTGCTAATGTGGGATCTTTTAAGCTGCATGGAGGGCAATTGACTTGTTGAAAACTTGTGCACTAAAGCACGATGTTTTGAATTGGAAGCCACATCACAAACCCTTCGTGAGCTGAATTGAGGGGCTGTTATGTGTTCATGTGTTTAGGTGGGATAGGAGGGTGAGTATGAACTCTGTGGCTTTGTTTTCCTATTAAACAATTTCCTTTTGGGGTGGCACGGTGGCTCAGTGGTTAGCACTGTTGTCTCACAGCACCAGGGACCCAGGTTCAATTCCCGCCTCGGGCGACTGTCTGTGTGGAGTTTGCCCATTCTTCCTGTGTCTGCGTGGGTTTCCTCCGGGTGCTCTGGTTTCCTCCCCCAGTCCAAAGATGTGCAGGTCAGGTGAATTGGCCATGCTAAATTGCCCATAGAGTTAGGTGCATTAGTCAGAAGGAAATGGGTCTGGGTGGATTACTCTTCGGAGGGTTGATGTGGATTTGTTGAGCGGAAGGGCCTGTTTTCACACTGTAGGGAATCTAACTTAAACTGTAGTCATTGGAGGTAGAGCTGTGATTGTTACAAATTGGCCTCCGCTAATGAGCAATAGAAAATAAGCGCAGCAAGAGTCAGTGGAAGTAATCATTTCTCTCAGTTTACACAAGGTATATAATGGTTACCTTGAGTGTCAGAGCTGACAAGAAAAGGGCAGATACATAATTGGAGGGGACAGCAAGGAAAATTAGCTAACTCAAAGTTTGAGGGGAAAATATCTGGGGAGGTAAGATGTATAAAATTTTGAGGTTTTGCGGAGTGCAAAGTAAAGTTCCTGGAGTCTGTCCAACAGTGATGGAAGCAATTGCACAATTGGGGGAATTGAGGTGGTTTGACTCTGTATGTGCTTTAACCTTCATCAGAATAAAACCTGAAACCACCATGCACAACGTCCCCAATCTGCCGATATTAGCACAATCATGGTATCCTCTGATCTTCTTGACACACTGGTGCAGTGGTAGGTTCTCCTAAAATTGGGTGGCCTAATATATCTTGGGCTCAACATTGTCATGAAAGACTTCACAGCTAAGAGTTAGGTTTTATCACATCGGCCATTGGTTACATTGGCCTTTTACCAAAGTTATCACCTGCTTTCCTCCACGAGTATATGGTTGGCATTTCATATGCCTTTTCATAAACAGCATTGAAGGTGTTTACAAATGCCACTTTGCTTACAATAGCTGCCTTGTGAAATGGCGGGATATTGTAAATCTGATGAATGCACAGGTGGGATGGAGCGAATGTTGTTTTGAGGTTTCTTGAGCGAAACACTGACTGGACTCGGTTTCCATTCTGCTTTGGTTTTGGATGGTGGTTGCTCATGTTCTGAAACAGGATTATTTCTGCCTCTTTACAAAGAAGTGAAGTGCTTTGCTTTTGCAATTTAAAACAGTAATGAAGAACGAGTGGGTTAGTGTATGAGAGATGCTAATGATGTCAACTAATAGGAACCATGTTGTAAGAAAAGCCGCTATATGCACAACAGGAAGGTAGTGAAAAGGTGAGCTTGCTGTTCTGGGCCCCTCGCAAATATTTCAAATGGAATCCTGATGTCACTCTCGCTCTCTGGGACACCTCCCTCCCCTTCCTGGACCCCTCCATCACCATCTCCGGCGATTGGCTAACCACAGATATCTGCTAAAAGCCTACCGCCTCCCACAGCGACCTGGACTACACCACCTCCCACCCTACCTCCTGTAAAAACGCCATCCCTTGTTCCCAATTACTCCACCATATCTGTTCCCAGGATGACAAATTCCACCTTCGAAAATCCCAGATAGCCGCCCCCTTCCAAGATCACAATTTCCCTTCTGACGTGGTTGTTGATGCCCTCCAGCGCCTCTCCTCCACTTCCTGCACCAACGTCCTTGAACCCCGCCCCTCCCAACGCAACAAGGACAGAATTCCCCTGATCCTCATCTTCCACTCCACCGGCCTCTGCAAACATTGTATCATCCTCCGCCACCTACAAACGGCACGGACCTGACCACTAGGGATATATTTCCTTCCCCACCCCTATCAGCGTTCCGGAGAGACCATTCCCTCTGCAACTCCCTTGTCAGGTCCACGTCCCCCATCAGCCCACACCCCAGTCCCGGCACTTTCCCACCTTTTATGGAACCTGTGTTTGGAGGTCTCTTCTTAACAAGAGGATGTCCAAAGTGAGGATGAGAGGTGGTACAAATGTCCTCTCTTTTGATATAAAAATGAGCTCCGCCCTTCTTCAAGAGGCCAATGACTGACCCAGTCTGATTGCCTACAAGCCAATTGGCCTCTTGCTGACAACACTCCATCTTTGGAGATGGGAGCAATGCCAACTTCCTCTCTCCTCCTTTTAACCCCACAGCGCCCACCAGAGCTCTCCACTAGTAAGTGTGGTCATAGGCACCACAAGACCTTCTCCACCCTGTGATGCAAGGAAAGCTTTAGTGTTTTATTCTCCAATGTTTTTTCCCCACCTTCACCTCTCTTTGGTTTGCACATGTTGTTCCTCTGGTTTAATAGGATCTCCTGATGATGTCAGTACTTGCCAGAAGATAACTTGTCTATGTTTAAAAAGACTGAAATGGAACATGATTTTAAAAACGATTGATATTCATGGTCAAGTCGTCTTAACTAGTGAGATGTTGTGAACTTAAAATGCCTTCCATGGCAGATGTTTTGACAGTAAAGAATTTATTTGCATGGAAGAAAGCCCAGGGGTTTGGACAGTGCATGGGATTAATCAGTTCAAATGAAAGAAAAGCATGATGGGCTGACTGGTCTCCCATGCTTCAGTGAGCTCTTTAGAATGTCTGCCTGGTTGTAGACTGATTTTTGCCTGGGAGGAATATTCCACAGGAAAGCAGGGTCAAATTCCATAAAATTGGGTAAGGATCTAGGGTTCCTGTTTAGCGTTCCTGTGTGCAAACTCTGAACTTAACCCCGGCTACTGTAATGACCCTCTACATGTTTTGTTTCTTCCCCCATCAGCTATGTTGTATTTTATCTATTAACCACCAGCAGTAAATAACCCGCATTTTCCACTTGATTAGTTTACGTGCAAAGCCAAAAATGATGCCACTGACTTTGAGATTTGGGATTAATGCTGGAGGCGCTAAATAGAAACAAAATCAAGTTTCGGGATGAACTGCAGAGCCCCAGCAGGATTCTCCAGGTGAGATCCTAAATCCAGTCAACACTGTTTAGTCTTTCAACATGCAACTTGGCAACAGCACAAATTTGATAATGTGTCTCTGTCATCAATAGTGGAATAGAAATGGGTGATGTTGAGTTGGCAGAAGTTGGAATAATGAGGGTAAAGGCAAGATTGTGGAGCTATTAGAAGATCAAAGTTGGTGTTTGGGTAGTGGCCATTTGGGATTGGCATAGTGATCAAGTGTAGATCAGAAATGGTGCTGCGCTGTGTCAGTGATTCTGTAGCAGGTGGGAGGGTGTTAAAGAAGTTCTGACATGACAAAAAAATCATACAGGGCTGTGGTGCTGGAAATGCAGCCCTTATTGGATAAGAGCACAGTGGTTCGCACTGCCTCACAGCACCATCGACCAGGGTTCAATCCCAGCTTCGGGCCACCATCTGTATGGGGTTTGCACATTCTCCCCATGTCTGTTTCCTCCAAGTGCTCTGGCTTCCTTCCACAGTCAAAAGATGTGCAGGTTAGGTGGATTGGCCATGTTAAATTGTCCATAATGACCAGGGACATGCAGGCTAAGTGGGTTAGCCATGGGAAATGCATGGTTACAGGGATAGAATTGGGGTGGGGGTGGGGAGGGGGGTTGGGGTCTTGGTCTGAGTGGAAGACACTTTGGACAGTTGGTGCAGACTCAATGGGCCAAATGACCCCTCCGCGCACTGTAGGGACTCCTGTGTGGAGTTTGAATTCAGCCCTTGGTCAAATAGGACTGATCTCCCCCACCCCACCCTCCCACTGGCAGTTGAAAACCAGGGAGTGAATGTATTTGAGTTAAAGGAAACAGTGACTGCTCACTGCACGAGTTGATGGTTATGGGGTTGAGAAGAGGTGAGCGAAGGAGATGAAATTAGATGCCACCTCAGATCCACACAGACCCGTACCATTGTAAGTAATGTTGATGAAGGTAGTTGCGGGTGAGGAAACCTGGCGGTGATGCATGGGCAGTTGGAAACGTATTGTGGAAGTTGCATTAATTGGTTTCACTTGAGTTTGAATATATTCAGGAGTATGGAATGGCCATCCAACTCTGCAGGAGAGGGTGGTGATAGAGAATGATAATGTTTGCTGCACAGAGTTTGAGGTTGATGTATGAAGTACTGTGCTGTCGATTGTTGAAAATAACATTAAACCTAGCAACTTAACAATGTCAGAATCAACTGGATTACTAGCAGGTAATCCCCTAGATAAAGTGTCAGCTTTCCTTTTTAACATGCTGAGGAAAAGTTATTCAAATGTTCTTTTAACAGGCAGTCACTTGTGCAGGAACCAACTCCCAATTGCTCCATCCCCTATTAAAGAATAATTCACCTCTTGCACATATCCCCGAGAGTGACTGAGCTATAGGTTTCCAAGGACAGTGGAAGTACAGCTCTGAACGGAAACTTAGTGATTAGTATTTTCATCTAAATCGAAAGAAGGTTAACCTGATCAAGGTAGAGGCATACAGCATGGAAAAGCCCCCTCAGTTCAACTCATCCATGCTAACCAGATATTCTAATCTGATCTAGTCCCATTTGTCAGCACTTGACTCATATTCCACCCACCCACCCCCCCCAACCTTAAACCTTTCCTATTCATATACCCATTCCCTAAGCTTAAGAGGGATGTGAACGCGAGTATGGTTAGTAAGTTTGTGGATCATACCAAAATTTGGAGGTGTAGTGGATAGTGAACAAGGTTCCCTCAGACTACAATGGGACCTTGGTCAGATGGGCTGATGGGCTGAGGAGTGGCAGATGGAGTTTAATTTAGAGAAATGTGAGGTACTGCATTTTGGGAAAGCAAATCTTGGCAGGACTTATACACTTAGTGGTAAGGTCCTAGGGAGTGTTGCTGAACAAAGAGACCTTGGAGCGCAGGTTCACAATTCCTTGAAAGTAGAGTCCCAGGTAGATAGGATAGTGAAGGAGGTGTTTGGTATGCTTTATTGGCAGTGCACTGAGTTGGGAGGTTATGTTGCAGCTGTCCAGGAAATTAGTTCGGCCACTTTTGGAATATTGTGTGCAATTCTCGTCTCCCTGCTATAGACAGGATGTCGTGAAACTTAAAAATGATTGCCAGGGTTTGAGCTGTAGGGAGAGGCTGTATAGGTTGGGACTGTGTTTTCTCTGCAGCATCGGAGGCTGAGGGGTGACCTTAGAGATTTACATAATCATGAGGGGGAATGGATAGGATAAATAGACAAGGTCTTTTCCCTGGGGTTGGGGAGACTGAAACTAGAGATCATGGGTTTAGGGCAAGAGGGGGATGATTTAAAAGGGACTTAAGGGATAACTGTTTCATGCAGAGGGTGGTGAGTATATGGAATGAGCTGCCAGAGGAAGTGGTGGTGGCTGGTACAATGACAACATTGAAAAGGCATTGGATGGGTATATGAATAGTCATAGGGTCATAGAGATGTATAGCACGGAAACAGACCCTTCGGTTCAACTCGTCCATGCCAACTAGATGCCCTAACCCAATCTTCTGTTAGGATGGAGACCAGAATTGCATGCAATATTCCAAAACTGGCCTCTGACCAAAAAAGGAAAGCATACCAAACGCCGCCTTCACTATCCTATCTATCTGTGACTCCACTTTCAAGGAGCTATGAACCTGCACTCCCAAGGTCTCTTTGTTCAGCAACACTCTCCTAGACCTTTCCATGAAGTGTATAATTCCTGCTCTGATTTGCTTTTCCAAAATGCAGCATCTCACATTTATCTAATTTGAACTCCATCTGCCACTCCTCAGCCCATTGGCCCATCCGATCAACATCCCATTGTAATCTGAGGTAACCTTCGCTGTCCACTGCACCTCCAATTTTGGTGTCATCTGTAAACTTACTAACTATACCTCCTATCTTCAAATCCAAATCATTTATTAACAAAAAGGAAGTGTTTAGAGGGATATGGGCCAAATGCTGGCAAATGGGGCTAGATTAATTTAGGATGTCTGGACAGCACAGATGAAATGGACCGAAGGGTCTATTTCTGAGCTGTACAGCTCTGACTCTAAGTAAATTCCTATTTGGTTGCACTTTCAGGAAAGGTTGATTGCAAAGTTGCATGCAATCAGTCACAGCTACACTACACTCTGGAGGTCTGCCTTCCTAGTTAAGTTACATGTTCTCTTTTCCTTTTGTCTCTGCAAAAGGGAATGAGATGTAATCAGCTCTCAGGGTATGGTAAAAGTTAAGAAGTGCTTGGTTGTTTCCATTGGTTAAGACAGTAACAAGTGGGCACAAGAAAGACTAAAAAGATTAAAGGAACACTTCCCAATGCTTTCTTTCAAAGGCAGTTTGAATGCAGAGTTCTCTCAACATCCCCAACCGTGCTTCAGCAATGTCTGCACACCCTTTCAGTATATTTTCTGTAAAATGGTCTGGAAATTAAGCAAGAGAATGGAGTTTTGTCAAAGTTGTAGACTTGACAAGTTCTCCTGCTTTGACAATGGTCTGTCTTTCTGTCTGAGTGTTGATCACTTCATCTTTAGCTTTTGTCTCCTACTCTCAGGCAGTTCACGAGTAATGGTGCTATATGAATGCAAATTATTCTCAGCTGGGAAATGTTATTATAAAAGTTTAAAGAGTATAGTAAATGTGACAGAAGTTAAAAATAAATCTTAGATGATATTGAAAGCATTTCCTTTTGTAAATAAAGGCTATAAATGGCTTGACATAAGTGGCATACAGTATATTGTTTATATCTTCAAATTTCTTGTAACAGGAATTAAATTTTACTGATTGACATGTTGGTATAAAAGTACTCCAGATTCAGTTGAAACAAATTGAAAGACCATTAGATTTGTTAAAATACTGTTTGAGCATGCAATGCTCAATTAAATAGCAATTCCAGGATTCAGTAAACCCCAGTCCCTTTTATTTTTGTTTTCAAATCAGTGAGGAATATTTTAGCAGAGTCTTTGTTGTGTGTTTGTTATCTTTTTAGTTCAGTTGGTCGAAGGCATTCCCCAAGGGTTCAGTCCTCCCAAGGTGTGCACTAGGCAAAGAGGGAATATTCCGCAGTCAGAGATGCTGCCCTTGACCGGAAGCACTAATTTGAAATCCCCATTTGCTCATTTAAATAATCCTGTGACTCTATTTGAAGAAAACCTGAGTTTGTGATATGCTCCGACTGCATTCCTCCTGTGTACAAGAGAAAAAAAGATTTGTTCTTTTTTTCTATTTGTGGGGTTTGTATGAAAATTCATTGCGGAGGTTGTCAAACAATTGAGTGCTTGACTTTGGAGAGTAATCCATTCTGTGATAAGCTCTTTCTGACGTCCTTTTGAAAACTGTGCTACATACACCTGTTTCATTTCTGTCTAATTTCTAATGTAAGTACCTATTTTGTTTTGCAGGTTTGTGTTAAGGACCAAAGCGAATTGGTGAACATTTGTCTTCTCCCATCGCTACTGGGAATGCCGAAAGCCTAACTAAGATCAAGCCCTTCTCCTTGGAGCCTGACGTCTTCCTGTACATGAGGGTCCATGGCATCTGAAAATTCCAGTGGCTCTCAGTATGCCCTCACTGCCCTGGGGGTTGGCATGCTTGCCCTGGGAATCATCATGATGGTCTGGAGTGTTGTGCCAGGATTTGGAAAAGACAACGCCACTTCAGGTGGCAACAGCAGCTCGCCGACTGCAGAAGAATCGAAAACGAAAGTGTCACAAGTGTCCTACATACTGTGCGCTGGAGGAGTGGTCCTGCTCCTGCTGTCCATCTGCCTGAGTGTCCGTGAAAAGAGGAGGCGTAGGACACAGGAGGGAGTGCACAATGCTCCCTGCGAGTCAACCATGCTGCCAGACAAGTCAGTTGTGCCCTACGTTTGTTTCTTTTAACTACCAGCGTGTTTTTGTCCCCTCACCCCTGTTCCCTCTCCTCCAGCACTCACCCTGCCCATCTCTTCGGAAGGTGCTGTGCTACATATGCACATGAAATCATGCCCAACATGTTTTGTTGTTCTCTTGTGGCATGTTGGCATTACTGGTTACACCAGCATTTATTGCCCATCCCTTGTTGCCCTTGAGAAGGTGGTGGTGAGTTGCCTTCTTGAACCGCTACAATCCGTTTGCCGTAAGAAGCCCTATAATGATGTTAGGGAGGGGAATTGTAGGATTTTGACCTAAAATTATTGATTATGTCAGTGACTAGATTACCCAGCTGCGGTCTGGCTGCCTTGGCCGGTACACCCCTAATCCAGCAGCCATCAGTGGACACTTCTGGCCATTTGGCCCATGTGCCCTGCTCTCCCATTCAGTAAAACCACTGTGACCTTGACTCCATATTCCACCTAACCCCCATTTTCCTTAACTTTCTCCCTTCTGTCATGAATCTCATACAGGACTGGTCATCAGTGTAATCTTCATTTAGTTGAAGGTCTAAGATTGGTTTGTTCATCAGATTTAATAGATGTGAAGTTCCGTGCTTGTAGAGAAACCTAGCCATTCATCCTTGCTTCCACATGCTGCACTGTGGACTGACTGGCTGCTGGTTACATGATCTACATCCTGGTTTTGGCTTATTTTAAACTTGATTGCAAAATACTTCCCTTTGTTTTAAATCAACGGCCTCCCCTCCAATGCGCACTGGGCAAGAGTCTTCAAAGACTCTTGACACTGGCCAAAGGGTCTGTACTGCGTTATGTTCTGTTTTCCTCATTGTCGCCTTTTAATGGATCACCTCTTTATTTATAAACAGTCCTCTGCTCGTCTGAGTTCTAGTCTCTTCACCCACCCAATCAAATCCCCATGTTTCAATGAGATCATTTTGCTCCCGCCCCAGTCTTGCCCAATCTTTGCATGTTGGATGTGTGATTCACCCCAGGGATTCTTTAAACGGCTTCTAATGTATTGTAGTGATTTATCCACAACAAGTTACCTTTAATTTGGCTGCTTGTTAACAAGTCTCCAGACAATCGAGTACTGAAACAATGATTTTAAACTGTATTCCATGTATCAACAAAAATAAGACCCCATCAAGTAAATGAGTTAAGCCTCACAACCCTTTGGCTATTACCCAGTTAATGGTGGAACTTGGCCAGATTCCACCAACACTGCCTGTCTCGAAGTGTCCAGGGTTCAATCCTGATACAATGTTATTCTTCGAGGTTCTCCTCGCGAGTTCTGGTGCTTGACCCTTATACAGATTTTTATCCTTCAGGTCTATGTGATACAATTGATTTCTTAAGTTCCTTCATCTAAATTAGCCCTTTTTTTTTATCAGAAGTAACTTCTTTGTTCCTTGTTACATTTGGCTATAACTTTGTTTGGAGACACGTGGCTTTGCTTCAGGGTAATCCTTGCCCTTTGACACTAAAGCATCAGTTTATCAAGCTGGTGTCAAAGCTGTTTTGTTCTTGTAGCTTTCACTCCTCTTCCTTTTGCCAGACCATTCTTATATAACTTTGTCCTTGTTCTTTTTTAATAGTTTAGTCCAGACAGAGTTATTGCTGCTGCCGTCTGTGTAACAATAGTTTATCTTTGTAACCCAGTACACCCAGATCTCTACAAAGCTTTTCAGTACGGAATCTCTCATCACCTTAATGTTGTTTTCTAGTCTTCTGCCAAGTGGATGAGGTCACATTTCCCCACTTTGTAATGGTCAAGTTACTATCATCCCAGGGGACCACAGGGCCTCCCCTTCCCCCTCCACCATTCCAGAGAGAGATGACTAGTGGTGAGTTTAATTGGAGAGGAGCCTATGGTGAGGTTAAGAACAACTGTGTCTTTCATGGTAACCTCTGCTGGTAAGGAATGAACACCGCACTGTTGGATCACAAACCAGCTACCCAGCTAACTGCCTGCCCCCTTTCCTCACACATGCCAAGGAGATCATGGGTTCCAGGGAGAAAGTGGGAGGATGGGATTGAAACACCTATCGGCCATGATTTAGTCTGCTCCACCAATCAATGGGCCAAATGACCCAATTTCTGTTCCTCTGCCTTATGGTCATATACTCTCCATCTGTCAAGTTTCTGCCCACTCACTTCACTTACATCACTTTGATTGGTTAATTGTTGTCTTCACAACCTACTTTGCTTACCTATCTTTGTTAAATTTGCTGACAATACAATCCCTTTGTCTAAGTTATTGATATAAATTGCAATTAATTGAGGACCAAACACTGATGGCTATGGCACACACCACTCATCGCATCCTGCCAATCTGAACTACCTTTCTTTCTACGCATTATCCTATCGGCCAACCAATCCTCCTACCCATCTGCTCTTTTACTTTGTAGAGTGACACTTTGACAAATGACTTCTCAAAATCTAAGTATTGCATAATCTACTCGCTCTATACTGTTCATTACTCCTTCAAACACTATTTTGCTTAATCACTGCTGGATTGTGGGCATTGCTGGCTCGGCCAGCACTGTTACCCAGAGGGCAGTTGAGACTCAACCGCATTGCTGTGGGTCTGGAGTTACACGTAGGCCAGACCAGCTAGGAATTGCAGTCTTCCTTCCCTGGAGAACATTGTTGTAAAAACCTGTCGAGGACACTAATCGACAGTAGTTGCATTGTCACTATTAGATGAGCTTTTCATTCCAGATTTTATTTCCATTGAATTCCAATTCCACCAGTTGCCATGGTGGGATTTGATCCCATGTCCTCAACATTAATCTGGGGCTTTGGATTACTACGCCAGTTATTACTATTGCACCACTGCTTCTGGTTTCCTTTAGTTTCCCTCTGTCATTAAGAGTGAGTGATTTTTCTTTCCCTTTGTTCTTGGTCCTTGATCCACTCTGTATTTGACCCAGCTGTAATGCTGAGAATAGATTCCACCATTGTCATAAACTGTTCAATAGAAAGCTGGTATCTTCTATCATGTTCGCCTCGATTCCCATCTAAATGCGTTTTTTGGTGCCGGGGTGTTTGTCTCTGTCAGTAGTTGGTACATCTTCAAGAGACGTACTTTCTGATATCACTATTGGAGCATGTGACGTGGTCTAAAGATCTCCATCTTAACCAGGGCCACTTAAAGCATGACAGCGTGTTGCTGTTTATGACCAAATGAGAGCATCTGATACCTGAAAACGAAACAAAAAATCCTCTCTGTTCTTACATTCAAAATGATTGTACATCATTCCTGTGCTACTGACATCATTCCCACCTGTTGACTCATTGCATTTATTTGGGTGCTGCTGTTTTCTTTTCCTGGTAAAGTTTTCTCAAAGCTGGGATAGATTTCAATAAATTACTCGCACCCAATTGTTTACGTTACAGGGATTACGCAAAAATTGCTGTTTCAGATCTAGGTAACCTGCTGGCGGCATTAGGAGGAGGAAGAGGGTGATTTTTGGATTTGTAGACTGAATGATAAAATAGCCAAAATGAAGTGTCTGAATTGTCAGGAAGAAACTAGGCTGGCAAGTGAGGCCAGTTACAAGTGTACCCCAAATCCCAGCCAGTGCTCAGTGGAAATGTGTGAAGAAAAATGCTGTTGATATCACTAGCATATTTTCATTTCCCGAATCCTGGTGTAGTGTGGAGCCATTTCTAGGCAGAAGTGGCTTCACTTCCATCCTCTCCTTGCCTGACTTGAAGCTCCATGTTCACCAGGAATGTGCCAACTGATTTTTCACTTGTCACAGTTCACCCTGTGCCAGGGAATACAGAAAGGTGAGCAGCATACCTTCCCTTGGCCACTACAGGAAATACTGCCTGTTGTAATACAGAAAAATGGCCCAGAGCACATCACCTGATTGAGTTATTACACTTGTTTCACATTCTTGACGTGAGCAGTGCTGACTGGGCCAGTATTTATTACTCATAATTAATTATCCTTGAAGATAGTGCTCAGTTCTGCCCAGAACCATTCCTGTCTGTGGTGTGTCCGTATATCCACTACGTGCTTTTTTTTTCGTTTCTGTTGTGACTTGTTGCAACATTTTTGCCAGGCCATTTTTACAGAGCAGTTAAAAATCCAAGTAGGAGGACGTGAGGATTGCAGATGCTGGAAAAGCATCTCTGTACTTCCACGTACGTCATCTACTGTATCTGTTGCACCCAATGTGGTCTCCTCTAGGTTGGGGAGACAGGACGCCAACTTGCAGATCATCCCAGAGAACATCTCTGGGACACCTGCACCAAACAACCCCATCGCCCTGTGGCTGAACGCTTCAACTCCTACTCCACCAGAGATATGCAGATCCTGGGCCGCCTCCCATCACCAAACCCTAACCACCTGACGCCTGGAGGAAAAACGCCTCATCTTCCACCTTGGGACCCTCCAACCACACGGCATCAATGTGGATTTCACTATTTTCCTCATTTCCTCTTTTTTTCCCCCCAACCTTATCCCAGTCCCAAGTCTCCAACTCAGCACTGCCCTGTTAAACAGTCCTACCTGTCCATCTTCCTTCCCAACTATCCGCACCACCCTCCTCTCCAACATATCACTTCCACCCCCACCTTCATCTACCTATCACATTGCCAGCTACCTTCCCCTCAACCCCACTGCCCTCCCATTTATCTCTTAGCCTCCCAGCCCACAAGCCTCATTCCTGATGAAGAGCTGATGCCCGAAGCATCAATTGTCCTTCTCCTCGGATGCTGCCTGATCTGCTGTGCTTTTCCAGCACTACATTTTTCACTAAAAATCCATCACGTTGCTGTGAACTTGGAGTTACTTGCAGGTCAATGGATGTAGACGGCAAATTAAATCTCACAGTGGATATTGATAAACTATTTAGGGTTTTTACAGCAAGTCTGTAGTTCAATGGTTTATTAATGAGACTAGCATTTTATCCCATATCGTGAAACTGAATATTTCTGGTTTTCTAGGCTGGAGGGATTTGAACTTGTCTCTGAAGCAGGTGATCAGGTCTCTGGTTTGTTGGAAGGTACACATTTAGAATCTAAGTGGACACTCTTCAACTTGCCTCTGCTTCTATCCTCTCTATCTTGGACGCTGGGATACGGGGCATGGCAGGAAAACAAAGGGGTGACTGTAATACTGCCTGCACACACAGCATTGACTCAGCTCTCCGCTTCCTATCAGATGTTTTCAGCTGAGGGGTTTGAATACCTGTCCATTGGCTGTGTGGATGGACCATGTATTAAAGCACCATCAGAGTAGGATGCCACAATTGGAGACTCTCTCTCTCCTGTGTGGGTGTTCCTTTATTGATTCGACTATCCAATGGCCCCCATTTTTAATACGTGCTTGAGTAGAGATGCTGGTGGATGGGGGGGGCGGGGGAGTAGCATCTAGCTCATCCTCGATGCTCCACTTGGTTGGTCGTCATCTGGGCTTGTGTATGAACAGTGAACTTGTGGGACTGCATGTGAGCCCACAGAAGAAGAAACAGCGACCATTGGAAATGGGGAAACCATTTGGGGTGTAAATGTTCTTGTGTCAGTGTTCAATAAGGACATGTTGACACACCCTGTTCTTGTCCCACCCACTGCCCTCCGTGTTTGCCAGTCTGGTGCTGCTCCGTCGCACCACGAGGAGCTCTGTCAGTGTGAGCAAGATCTAACGCAGCAAAAGCCGTGGCTGTACTTTGACCACTCACCCAGGAAAAGGGTGTGCTTAGTACAGGAACGGAAATACGAGCCCTTTGTTCTGTAATATTGCTGTAGTAACTCTGATTGCAGACTCCAACCTTTAACAACACTACTAAGTGACATTAAACCAGATTTTCCTGCCTTACTCGTGTGTATGTGTGTGTTTTGGGGGGATGGGGGGGTGCTATGGTGCAAAGGTAGGATAGAAAGAAGGGCGCATTGCAATTGAGGTAGTCCTCTGTTTGCTTGACCCTGTTCCAAACTGGGTGGTGTGTTCCCAGCTACTGAATAATTGCTGTGTTCCTCTTACAGTGATTTTTATCACCACCTAGTCAAATATTTTGCTAGTTTTCATTCAAGTTATCTGATTGCATGTCCTTGCCAACAAACATCACTGTCTTGAAGTTGGATCAGGAACAGTAATTGAATTGAAATCTTTTCTAGACCCAGTTCTTTTGCCTTTCGATAACCGGATTCTCTCACTTTGTGTGTCGCACTCTTGAGATGTAACCTTTTTGAAACTTGGAGTTTTGTTTCTCCATATCCAAAGTGCGAATGTTTATTCTGAATAGGCATGACTTATTTGTTTTTCTCCCCGCCCTCTCAGTTTGTGTATTTCAAACATTAAACCGAGGCCGTGTCACTTGGCTGCTAAAGATCTCCAGGAATGTCTGCTCGTGACCTGATTCCTTCCACATCATCGAAACATGGCCGCCTCGCTGTTTGTGCGATGTTGATGTACATCCATTGGTGATTTATCCTTTAGAGTGCTTCAATTATTTTTGTATTATTTATTGTATAATAACTTTTGAATCTTTTTCTTGCCCCCTCACTTTTTTTTTTAAATCCCAGGGATGTGAGTGGCAGTTTTCCCAGGTGACTAGCCATGTTGAACCTTTCCTACTAACAGCGATGTTTGTGAGGAAGACCTTTCTCTGACCCTGCACCATCTTCTCCTGGCCTGGGCCCATTCAGTGGCGTGGCTGCTATATGAAACCCTCGAGCTGGACCCGCTAGTACAGAGCTCAATACACCCACCAATCTCGTTTGCACTCTCTCTGGTCTTTGCACCATATTTTGGCTAAATTAAATCTCTATAACTATGTGAAGCGCTTCACACAACAGAAGACAAAGTTAGGTTTTCCAATCCTAATCTCTCTCATTCTTGTGAACTGCTCTATAACCAACCATTGCATGTTGGGAGAAAGCGAGGACTGCAGATGCTCTAGATCAGAGTCAAAAAGGTATAGTGCTGGAAAAGCACAGCCGGTCAGGCAACATCCGAGGAGCAGGCGAATCGCAGTTTTGAGCATAAGCTCTTCATGAGGAATGTGATTGCATGTTGTCCATAAGAAGGCTCTATTAATATCTTTGGAATCATTTAGGTCATAAAGGTGTTAGAGCTGCTATTGGGGATATGTAGGAATGTGGAGTTGAGGTTAATCAGATCAGCTATGATCTTAATGGAGCAGGCTCTAAGGAGAAACTGCCTACTCTACTCTCTCCCTCGTTCATTTGCTTGTAACATCCAGGTCCTCCTCCACCTCTGACCGTGTCTATCATATCAGTTTAACGTGTAATTAGTTGCAAGCCCACAAAGTAATCCTAACTGCAGTTCATTAAACCAGGAATAGGTTTTCTCCTGCCACGTGAGACCTCTTATTTAGATTAGATTAGATTACAGTGTGGAAACAGGCCCTTCGGCCCAACAAGTCCACACCGACCCGCCAAAGCGAAACCCACCCATACCCCTACATTTACCCATTACCTAACACTACGGGCAATTTAGTATGGCCAATTCACCTGACCCTGCACATCTTTGGACTGTGGGAGGAAACCGGAGCACCCGGAGGAAACCCACGCAGACACGGGGAGAACGTGCAAACTCCACACAGTCAGTCGCCTGAGTCGGGAATTGAACCCGGGTCTCTGGCGCTGCGAGGCAGCAGTGCTAACCACTGTGCCACCGTGCCGCCCACGGTGTCCTGCAATAAAACAAAGAACTACAGATACTGGAAATCTGAAACAAAAACAGTAATTGGTGAAACTCGGCAAGTCTGGCAGCATTAATGGGGAGAAACCAGTATTCGTTTGGAGTTTGGTGACTCTTCAGAACTGTTAGCAGTTAGAAAAGCATAGTGTTTGTGCTGAAGACAAGGGGGAGGGGAGGGGGAAGGGGAGGGACAGGTGAGTGGAAGGATGGATATGGAGCCCAAAGAGAGAGACATGAAGCGGGTAGGCAATCAACGGGTCTTCAGCTTCAGTTCTGAAGAGTCACTGGAGGGTAATGTTAACTCTGTTTTCTCCCCCCCAGATGCTGCCAGAGCTGCTGAGGTTTGACAGCAACTTCTGTTTTTGTTGCTGTAGTGTGCCACGATCCTCAAGTGACCTTCATAAACTGCAACTTGTGCATTGTAGTGAGCTGGCATGTCCACGCAGCTGTGTTGGTCCCCACACACACACAAGTGACTTGTGTAGCCATAGCACCAGCTGTCTGAGTTACTTTTATCTCTGGGTTGTATGGATGGAGCCTCAGGGCAGGGTGGGAATGTGCAAGGTTCAAAAACAACGTTCCCTTTTAATGTGCCTAACTTGCAAATTGCAGGTGGGGGAAAGATCTTGGCACTGAGAGACTTTGGCACATATCTGACAACAACTTTGTATTAGGATCGTGCCTTTTAACATTATGAATTGCCCCAAGAGGTTATAAAGCTATGCCTGACACATTAGGTTAAGTGACCAAAGCTTGGGCAGAGGGGTGGGCTTTGAGGAGGGGTGAGTATTCCTGAGCTTGGGGCCTTGAAGGTGTGGTTGCTGGAGTGATTTGAAAATGAGCCCCCTGTTTCCACAGCTCCTGCAGCACCAACCAGCAATGGGGGTTTATCAGTGTAACCAGGACTGAGCTGATGTGGGTACAGCCCCTTGCTGTTACTGGATGTCCTGGCTCTGGGTATTCACTCTCATGATGTTCTATCTTTTCTGCAGTGCCCCAGACCTCAGCGAGCAGTTGGCTGTGCCGAGTTACAACGAGGTCATGCAAGGGGAGTCCTCCCAGCCAAGAGGAGATGCCGAGGCCACTCTGGGGGACCAAACCATGGCTGCTCTTCCCTCTTACGAGTCGCTGGTGGACGTTGGTGTGGTGCTGCCCACGACCGGGGTCGCAGGGCCTAGTGCCACTGCTCAGCCAGGGAACGGGCAGACATCAAGCCGCCCGGGCAGACGATTCAGCTCGAAGAGGATCCGCCGAATTCTGTCGGATAAATCGCACCTCAAGAATTTCAGGCTCCACTTAAGCAACCTCAACAGCACGGTGGTCAATCTGGAGCCACTCACCCCTCCCCCACAATATGAAGATGGAGTAGAGAAGAGCTTCGAGAACCTAAAGCCATCTTGAGTTGGCGCGAAATGTCAACAGCAGCCCACCAAGCGGCGGGCGGGGGGAGGGGGGGGTTACTCGTTGACTATGTGTGGATCCTGAGGATCTGGTCTTATTGATCTGTGCATGTTTTATGAAACGTGAGCATTTTCCCTATTAACAGGACTTCCGTAGCTCCCGCAATTACTTTCCCACAGCATAAGGTTCCCAGGAGTTTATCCACCCATTTCTTTGCCATTTGCAGCTATGTTACAGTCCCACACTCTCTGCTGTGTTCTATGTAGATCTGAACTGTCTGAAATGAATGGGTGGCTGAATTGCTCCAATGCTTACTGTCCTCTATCTATCCCACTGCCTTCATGGACAAACTGGCCTGTCGTTAGTGGAGCTCAGTATTGGGCAGATGGAACAGCTGTGATCCCAATAGAAATCTGAAGATGTTTAAAGGCATTCTGAAAGGTCACTTGTCTGAGTTACTGTACAGCCTTCCACCTCCCCCTCTGTCTGACAGCTAGTACTAGGGAGGAGGCTGGAGAAAGGGGGCATTATGCCATTGGTGCCCATTGGCTGTGCTGGTTTCCAACTAGCACTCAGTCACTTAACAGGAGACTGGTGATTCTGAAGTTATTTCTGTTTCATACTGGCCTCAAATCCTATTCGAATTCAGTGAGGAAAGTGATTCTATCTGGGGCAATTCTACCTCTTGGTGCAATGAGTTGATTATCATTTGTACAAAGGATTAAATTTTCAAATTGAGACGAGCAACATACTGAACAGTTTCAGAAAGAGAATTGTGCTCTTGGTCAATAAAAGCCTAACCAATGGTGGCAGCAACAATCTCTGGACTGTAAGCTCTTATTTCATAGAGAAGGTTCTTCAAATTGAAAAGCACCACATTTCTTCGTGACTTGGGAGAAATCTAAACCAACATCTACGGGGACCGCTGAACACTGGTAAAAGTGAATGCCCCAAAGGGGGAGTTTGAGATCCCTCTCTTTTTGTATTTTAAATTGAGAAGATTCAGAGTCATGTCTCCATTCTCCAACTCGACCTATTAGTAAAACTGGATGGTCAGGTCTGCTATTCCAAACCTGCTCTTTGAGCAGGTCATTGACAAATCGATGTTTTCCTGACAGGACTTTGCCTATTTCTACGATAATTAAAGGCATTGTGTGATTTTTAAAAAATTTAATAAAACTTAAGGAGACTGATAACTGAACTACCATTTGGCACTGGTGTGGTGGGCACAGGTTGTGCCTAGTGTTCCTAGCCTTTGCCAGCAGGAAACAATAGGGCAGGTGTATAACCCAACCTTTTTTGTTTTAAACCCATACTAGCTATCGGTCTTTAAATGTTATGAAACACTTGTCATTTCCTATCTCCACTCTGTCCCTCCCACACCCCCTCCGATGTTCTCCAGCTCAGTTTTCATTATATACAGTAACATACACATGACTAACAGTCATGTATGACTGCATCCTTCATTTTAAAAGGGTAATTTTCTCCCCCTCCAACACTAGTTATTTTGTAGTAATTCACTTCATGGGTGAGGGAAATACACTGTTCTACTGTGCTTAATTGTTTGAATATCATTTCTGGTCTTTCCCTTTTTTAAGAGGCATGTGACTGAATTACACTGCCGTTTCAAATGATTATTCACAAGTGGTTTTTTGTGTCAACTGTCTTCTCTCTCAATTGCATGTAATTCCCATTTGACTTGGTGCTAAAGAGCCTGACATCATTGCAGCATAGACAGACAAAAGTGCTATTCACCTCTTGTGCAAGCTACACACAGTAGCTGAGTGTCCAATAAGCTTCCAATGATTGATATTGATGGACTTGGATATTCCCCCTGCCCCTAACCTGCAAAAGCTATTTGTCAAATTTAACCCACCCTCCTGTATTTCACTCCCCTAATGTTGGACTGCTGACAGTGCTCTCCAGATCAAGTTCAAAGGTGGAATACAATTCCAGAATCTTGGTGTGAAAACTTTACAATTCCCATGGTTACAATTTATTTGACTTTTTTCCCCCAGTGATCCATAATTCTCGCTGTTAACTCCTATCACTGATGTTAAAACTCATTGGTCTAACCTCTGAGCTGACTGGAGGCCGTTTCTTATACATTTGATGCTCAAGGCAACTTGTATGAATTCTTTATTTATATAAAAAAAATTGTACTGCATTGTGAACTTAACTGGACTATACTACAAACATTTAAAAAAACGCAAAGAAATTTGAAGTCAGATATCTGTCTGGGAGTCGGTGGCTGATTTCAGGAATCTGTTTAGGAAGTGGATTGGGAATCAGTGTTAGGCCGTAAAGTTTTGGGCTGAAGTGTCATGACCGGAAGGTCTCTTGTTTGTCCTTCAGTACAGTTTATTATCTCGAACTCAGGTAAAATCAGCCAGCAAAAATCACCAGTGTAGTCCTTTCTTGGGTCGAGACTGTGTACCAATGCAGGATAGATGCATTGGGGTGGGTGGGGGGGTGGGGTGTGAAATGTTTTTAAAAGGTTGAATCCCCTTCTAATAAATTCTGATTTAAATTGTGCGCGGCAAGATCAATGTTTTTGTTTGTGAATAGAAACACTACCCCATTCTCTCTTCGATTCTAAAGTGTGAAATTGTTGCATGCGTCTGCTATGTAAATTTGGCTAGACTTTTTTTTTCCCCCAAAGTGAGCTCTGTCTGCACCCTTGCAGTATTCACTCTCCTCTCTGCCATCTGAACCAGCACTTTGTTCCCCACCAGTAATCCTTTTTAAATTCCAACAATGGCATCTAATTGTGGGGGAGCTATTGAGTTGTAAAGCCAGCCACTGCTCGATTATTGATGCTGGTTCAGTTTGGATTCCTGTTTTTATACCAAACCCAAGCAAGAATGAACAGAATGTTTTTTTTTAAAATAACTGCACTTGGGAGAAATGTTGTTTCTTTTTAATTCTCTTTATATTTATTCATTTATTAAAACTGTATGAAAATTAGGTTCTGGCATTTTGAATTTTGTGATCCCATATACTGATAAATTTTCCAGAGAACAAGTGGGCACCAATTGGAAGATCTGCTTAGCTTCACTTGGAGGCCCACTGAAGATGTTACCTAGTAGGGTGACGAAACATCTGGAAATAAACCTTCCAGCTCAGCGAGCAAACCTACATCCAGGTCTGCTTATTGAATGGGCAGAGGTTTAGCATGTATTACAAGAGCTTAAATGCTGGAAAGGACTGAGAGTTGAGGTGATAAACCTGGAATTGTTTCCTGGGTGTTCTGGAATTTGAGTGACTGTCAAACCACACTCACTGTTCAGTTTAACCCATCAAAGCACTGCTATTTTGTGTTCTGAACTAGTGCTTTCACTGAGCATGCAAACAAAGATTTAACATCAGAGTGGCCAACTCAAAATGACTTTCAAAGTCAGTCACTCACTGGCCTGGACTTGAAGCTAGAGTCCAGAGGCCAAATGTGTATTCTCCAACGTGAGGTCATGTCCTCATTCTTTCAGGTCTCGGGAAGTGTTTTTGGATGCTGTTTCCACATCTGGGACACTGGCATTTAATGACAAAAAACTGACAGCTGCAAGGCTTTGCCACGTGTTTTCCTTGTTTTGTTTGAACCGTGGTGATGGTGTAAAATCTGGGAGTGCTGACAGCTTGTCTGCCAACAAGGGCACTTCAGGTTAAACTTGCAAACGCATCAGCACCTCCCCTTCTTTTCACAAATGTTGAACTTGTTAATGTGACTTTTTTTTTAGCTCGCAGAATGGTTTGGTTAGCAGATGGCAGTTATCATTCATGGTTTTAAATTGATCCATTGTCACTCTGCTCAGATTGTACATGCAAGTTGGTGGTGGGATGTGGGGTGAAATCTACTTTTGGGTTTGTATTTTAATCTAAAACACTCCTTTGTGCCACCTCGGGGCAGGATCTTTAGAATTGACTTCCTGTAACTTTCTCCCACTGTCTCACGTGAAGGGCTTTTTGGTTGTTGCTGCCTGCAAGGCCCTGCATGTACAGGCAGCAGCTGGCCCATTGTGGAGTTTTAATCTTCATAGAGTGCCCTGGCCCTTGTTGAGTTGATATTACAGTTACTGAATACCTTTCAGCTAATTGGAGTGTTGCTTTCTCACTAGATAGTAGAGGGTGTTAGACTATGGAAGCTGAGGGATAGACTCATTTGAAACATGCCTATTCTATCCCAGCAGCTGTTTCCTGTTAGAAATAAGGACCCAAGAATGAAAACTGCCTGAGGGGCTACAGATGAGACAATAATAATAATAATGTCAGGCTTTGGTGAAATATCTACCTATCCTTTTTGTAGACTGCTGTGTCTATTACAAACAAACACACCTAGATCACATCCATATTGAAACATTGTGTTTACCTTGTGGAATCTGTCTCATTGCAAATGTAAGAGACTTTAAATGAAGGGTAGGGTTTGTTTTTAAAAGACATACTAGGGTAGATCTGTGATAGGATGGAAGTCATGCAGCACTTGTGATGGTTTTTCTTTCTTTCCCACCCACCAAACACCCTTCCTTCCTTCCTCCCTCACCCCCCCCCCCACTTCCCTGCCACACAACCAAAAATGCAAAACCACACTGGAGTTTCCTATTAAGCTGATCATTCTTTACTGGCTCTGCCACCATCAAACTCTGCTCCCACAACTTGAATTATCCTGAAGGGTCTGTTTCTTCAGAATACCTCAGTCCACTCCTCCATCCCATCCCTTCTATCCACATGAGGTGTAAAACATGGCCTTTAACCTCCCACTTGCTCCCACCCTGCCATTCTCTCCTCCATCCCTTCTTCCCGAACTGCCAGATGAGATAGCAATTTACTTGTGCTTTCAATGTTACGTTGACGGCACACACACCCCTCACAAAGGGGAGACCTAGTGACTACCTGTCCACCATCTACAAGGCACAAGTTCGGAGTGTGTGATGGAATACTCTACCTTTGTCTGGATGAGTGTAATTTCTACAAACATTTCATAAGTTTGACACCATCAAGAGCAGCAGTCCTTCACTACTGCTGCACGATAGCAATATTATGTATGGGTATGCTGAAAATCACCAATGCTCCTCTGACAACAACGTCCAAACCTGTGACCTCTGCTACCACGAGGGACGTGAGGAGCAGAACCATTTGAAACACCCCCCACCTGCAAGTCACACGCTGTCTTAAATTATTGGGACTTTGTTGCTGTTCCTTCGGTGTCGCTTGGTTCAAATCCTGAAACTTCCTCTCTCGCACCTCTTTGGGTGTCTCTCACCACAAATACTGCAGCAGTTCAGGAAGCTGGCTGACTATCACCACCTCTGGGCCAATAAATGCATAAACAAATGCTTCCTCTTAAATATAAAGGACAAAGCTGCAATTACTGAACATTGATTTACCCTATCGTTAATGGTCAGCAGTAACTTGCCTCTAAGTGCTGGACAAATGATACAAGGGAAAGTGACTGTTCACTTAAAAGAACCAATTTACTGAAAGTGTATATCCTTTTTGTAAAACAGCTGGATTATAAGATTAGTCAACTCCTGTATACTCAGTAAGCCTGTGTGATTTGGTAATAGTAGGTTTCTTCAATTCCAACCTTACTGATAGAGGGTTTGAGCCGTAGAACTGCCTTATAGTCTCTCACTAATTGAGTCAGGGGATTGCACTAATATTACTGATAGTTAAGATTCAGCCAGTGCTCACTTGGATCTGTATCTCATCCAGATTTTGTCTGGGATGGCTCAGTGGTTAGCACTGCTGCCTCATAGCACCAGGCACCTGGGAACAAATCTACCCTTGGATGAGTGGAGTTTGCATTTTCTCTCCGTATCTGCGTGGGTTTCCTCCCACAGTCCAAAGATGTACAGGTTAGTTGGATTAGTCATGCTAAATTGCTCTGTATTGTCCAGGGATGAGGTGGTGTTATAGGGTTAGGATAGAGGGTTGGGTCTTGATGCGATGCTCTTTGCAGGGTCGGTGCAGACTTAATGGGCTGAATGGCCACCTTCTGCACTGTGGAGATTCTATGTATACCTTTTATTCAATCGTAGGACATGGGCATCTATGGCTGGGCCAGCATTGTAATGGCTATCCTTAGTTGCCTTTGTGAAGGTGGTGGTGAGGTACCTTCTTGCTGCAGTCCTTGTGCTTTAGGGAATCAGTAAATTCTCTAGGGAGGGTCATTCAGGGTTTTGACCGAGCAACAGTGAAAGAATAGATATATTTCCGACTCAGGATGGTGAGTGTCCCACATAATTGGCATCACTCAGTCCCAGCTCCCCAGCAGACAAGGCAATCTGCATTGCCGTTTGAGCACTTGTGTGTTTTTAAGTGGCATTCTTAATCATCACTATATGTAAAATATCAAGGCCATAACCTGCAGTGTCCCTCACAAGAGGAGATGGGCAAAGTGTCCAGAGATGATCAAGCATGTTCATGTTGTCTATGAAAGCTGCTGGGAGGGCTGAATCATTAGCACCACCCCACAATTAAATGTTGGGATGCTTGAGGTCATTATCTTTACATCTGCACTGCTTTAACAAGCACAACGTATCACACAACAGTTGGCCTCCCTCAAGAAGGGAACTGCTTGTCACTGGCTACTCGGATGTTTCCTTTCTCCCTGGTGATGGAATATAAATAAAGATTTACACATTTGTTGTTTTGTCACTGTGTCCGACATCTGCACGCACAACAAAAATAAACATTAAAAAGAAACAGGAGTGTCAGACACCTTGTTACTCTGAGGGAGCTGGATCAGTGAGAGTGAAAAAATACCACAAACGCAACATAGCACAGAGCATTGCCCTCTCGAGAAGGGAACTGCTTGTCACTGGCCACTCGGATGTTTCCTTTCTTCCTGGTGGTGAATATAAATATAGATTTACGCATTTGCTCACTATGTCCGACACCAGCGCACACACACATGACATGTGTGCTGGGGAAAAATAAGCACTATTGCTGTTAGGCAGTAGTGTGGGGAGAAAAATAAATAAAACAGGAGTGTCAGACATCCTGTTCACGCTGAGGGAGCTGGATCAGTGTGTGAAGGACGCTCCATTTTCTAAAGAAGAAAAAAAGCATAAAGTCAGTGCCCCATTTGACCAATTCCATCCTCCTTCCTGCCGAAAGACGCCGCACTTTTGACACCTTCAGACGACTATTCTGAATCTTTCCCAGCTCGTCTCCCATCCTCCCAAATGTCAGCCAAACCAAAACTCTGCTGTTCACATCCCCTGTTCTCATCCTGACTGACCCACACTGTATCCTGACCCAGTAGTGCCTCATTATAATCCTCACATTTAGACCCTTCCTACCCCCAAATCCCAATGAGCACCCCCCAGCCCCTGCCTCTGGCCTCTTCCGCCCCTTTGCTCTCCACAGCAGTAATGTCTTCAGCTTCTTCTCTCTCCCTCAACCTCTCTCCTTCAAAATCCTCCTTACAGCCATCCCTTTCATCTCTTCGGTCTTTAGTAACTCCCTGTTCAGCTCAGTGATGCAGCCTGAGTGGGCTGTTTAGAGGAACTGTATTTAAAAAAAAATACAAATCAAGGAAAAAGATGAAAATAAAATTAATTTCAAATCAGGAGTGGGGAGGAGCCTCACAATACCAGATTTGCACTTTTGGCATTTTCAGTAAGTCTGTTGATAAAGTAGACACCGAGTCCAATCGTATGGAGATTTTCATCTGACTCTTTGGATGCTACTGTAATGCAGAATGCAAGGGAGTGATGGAGAGGAGCTTTGAAAAATCTGCTTTCCTCCAGGAAGGAACTCAAGAAAGAGGAGGCCATTTGGCCCATTTAGTGGTGATGGGAGATTTTAATTTTCCTAACATTGACTGGGATACACTTAGCGTCAGAGATCTGGATGGGGTAGAATTTGTAAGAAGTGTCCAGGAGAGTTTTCTAGAGCAATATGTCAATAGTCTGACGAGGGAAGGGGCCATATTGGACCTGGTACTGGGGAATGAGCCAGGACAGGTGGTAGAAGTTGCGGTGGAGGGATTTCTTTGGGAACAGTGACCACAATTCTGTAAGTTTTAGATCACTCATAGATAAAGATGAGTGTGGTCCTAAGGGACGAGTACTAAACTGGGCCAAGGCCAATTATATCAAAATTATGCAAGAGCTCAGAAATGTGGATTGGACAAAGCTTTTGAAGGAAAGTCCACATTTGATATGTGGGAGGCTTTCAAAGATAGGTTAAAGATAGTGCAGGATAGGCATGTCTCATTGAAGGCAAAGGATAGGAAGGGCAAGATTCGTGAACAGTGGATGACAGGAGAAATTGTACGACTGGCCAAGAGGAAAAGGGAAGCGCACATAAGGTCTAGGCAGCTAAGAACAGAACGGACCCTGGAGGAATATCGGAAGAGTAGGACAAGTCTTAAACAAGGAATCAAGCGGGTTAAAAGGTGTCATGAAATAGCTTTAGTGAGCAGAATTAAGGAGTATCCCAAAGAATTTTATTCTTATATAAGAAGCAAGCGGGTAAGTTGAGAAAGGATTGGTCCACTAAAGGGTAATGAAGGAAGGCTGTGTGTCGAACCTGAGAGAATGGGTGAGATTCTGAATGATTACTTTGCATCAGTGTTCACTGAGGAGAGGAACATGATGAATGTTGAGATTAGAGATAGAAGTTTGATTAGTCTGGATCACATTGATGTAAGTAAGGAAGATGTGTTGGGTAGGCTAGAGGTTATTAAGGAGGACAATCCTCAGGACTGGATGGGATCTATCCCAGGTTGCTGAGGGAGGCTAAAGTGGAAATAGCTGGAGCCCTGATAGATATCTTTGTGGCATCCTTAAACACAGGTGAGGTGCTGGACGACTGGAAGGTTGCTCACGTTGCCCCCCTGTACAAGAAGGGTAGTAGGGATATTCTGGGTAACTACAGACCAGTGAGTCTGACTTCAGTGGTGGGAAAGTTGCTGGAGAAGGTACTGAGAGATAGGATTTATTTATATTTAGAAAAGAATGGGCTTTTCAGTGCGGGGGAGATCATGCCTTACCAACTTAATAGAGTTCTTTGAGGAAGTAACCAAATTGATAGATGAAGGAAGGGCTGTTGATGTCATACGCATGGACTTTAGTAAGGCGTTTGATAAGGTTCCCCATGATAGACTAATGGAGAAAGTGAAGTCACATGGTGTGCAGGGTGTTCTAGCTAGGTGGATAAAGAACTGGTTGAGCAACAGGAGACAGGGAGTAGTAGTTGAAGAGAGTTTCTCGAAATGGAGAAAGGTGACCAGTGGTGTTCCACAGGAATCAGTGCTGGGGCCACTGTTGTTTGTGATATACATAAATGATCTGGAAGAGGGCACTGTTGGTATGATCAGCAAGTTTGCTGATGACATGAAGATTGGTGGAGCAGCAGAAATCATAGGGGACTGTCAAAGAATACAGGAGGATATAGATAGACTGGAGAGTTGGGCGGAGAAGTGGCAGATGGAGTTCAATCCAGACAAATGTAAGGTGATGCATTTAGGCAAGACTAATTCTAGAGCGAATTATACAATGAACAGAGAGATCTGGGAGTGCAGGACCATTGTACCCTGAAGGTTTCTGCACAGGTGGATAGTGGTCAAGAAGACATATGGTATGTTTGCCTTCATTGGACAGGGTATTGAGTATAAGAATTGGCAGGTCATGTTAAAATTGTACAAGACATTGGTTCGGCCATATTTAGAATACTGTGTACAGTTCTGGTTGCCACATTACCAAAAGGATGTGGATGCTTTGGAGAGGGTGCAGAGAAGGTTTACGAGGATGTTCTTCATTCCTGAAGAAGGGCTAATGCCCGAAACGTCGATTCTCCTGTTCTCTAGATGCTGCCTGACCTGCTGCGCTTCTCCAGCAACACATTTCCATCTCTGATCTCCAGCATCTGCAGACCTCATTTTCTCTTCAAAGATTTCAACCTACTGCAAATCCTCTTACAAGGATGCCTTCCTTGAAGAAGCTCTCTTTCTCCCTCTACAAAGGTTTCAGTGAGTCCCTTTCTCACTGTACCCCCCAGGTCATCTCCTCTGCTCAGAAGCTCTTCAGCCACATTCTCAAACAGACTCGCTACCACAGCCACATCTCCTTCCTCAGCACCTGCCTACGGAACCGACTTATCCCGCACGGACTCCGGACTACATTCCGACCAACAAAACTTGGACCCAACCAGGACAACCAGTACCTACAACAAATCAGAAGCCTCCAGCAACAGACGTCCCTCCGGATCCTCCGCTCCACGCTTGCAGCCATGCACCGCTACCTACATTCTCTGCAACTCGACCTACCCCAGCTCAGGACAACACTCTCACAGACCTGTAAAGGACCTCTACTGTTCTTCATTTACAGAAGGATCCATACACTAAACAAACAGTTCTTCCTGGCCATATCAGAAATCAAAGACAGTAAGTACCAAAATCTTTCATGTACTTACCCCCACACTCCAGATTCCTCAACTGTTCGAGAACCTTCCATCGGCCTCCGAAATCAGTCTGGCGCCATTACACACGCGGCCGCTACATCGCCCGCTGCAATACCTGCCGCCGCCGCCGATGACGTCACCTCCGCCCCCACCGACCTCGCAGCCTCCGCGATCGCCGCTCAGACAACCGCCTCCGCGATCGCCGCTCAGACAACCGCCTCCGCGATCGCCATGAAGACAATCGCAGGCAGATTCGCGACCTCCGCGGCTATGGGGAATAACTCTGTCTCTGCGGTCGCCACAGCCACTTCCGCCCCACTGACGTCACTGAACTACAGGCCCACAACGCCGCATGTGTCTCCGCCCCCACGCCGATCTCCACGCCTAACCACGCCCCCCCGGCGAGTTCCGTCACCTCGCCTAACCCCGCCCCTTCGCCGATCTCCGACTTCATGCCTAACCCCGCCCCTTCGCCTATCGCCATCAGCACGCCCGACCCCGCCCCCACGCCGATCTCCGTCCCCGCCCCCAGACCTAACCCCGCCCCTACACCCAGCTCCAGTCCCACACCAGGTCCTCGCTCCCATCCCTGCCGTGTTTTCACTATCCCTCCAGACCTACCCCTCTCTGAGGATGAAAGATCAGTCCTGAGCAGAGGCCTCACCTTCATTCCCCTACGCTCCCATTCCTGAAGAAGGGCTAATGCCCGAAACGTCGATTCTCCTGTTCCCTAGATGCTGCCTGACCTGCTGCGCTTCTCCAGCAATACATTTCCATCTCTGATCTCCAGCATCTGCAGACCTCATTTTCTCTTACGAGGATGTTGCCTGGTGTGGAAGGTGCTAACTATGAAGAGAGATTGAGTAGGTTAGGTTTGTTTTCATTAGAAAAAAAGAGATTGGGGGGGAGGACCTGATTGAGGTTTACAAAATCATGAAGGGTACAGACAGGATGGATGGAGACAAGCTTTTTCCCCAGGGTGAAGGTTTCATTAATGAGAGGTAACACTTTCAAGATGAGAGGTGGAAAGTTAAAGGGGATACACGCGGCAAGTACTTTACACAGTGGGTGCTGGGCATTTGGAACACGTTGCCAGCAGAGGTGGTAGAGGCAGGCACGGTAGATTCATTTAAGATGCGTCTGGACAGATGCATGAGTAGGTGGGGAGCAGAGGGTTGGGCGACAGGGTTGAGCTTAGGAGTTGGGCGACAGGTTTAGACAGTAGATTTGGATCGGCTCAGGCTTGGAGGGCTGTAAATTTTCTTTGTTCTTCTCTGTATTTAATGTTCCACCAGTCAATACAGCAACAATCAGTCTGCTGTTACATAGACCGAATTCTCCATTCCCAAACCCAGATGAACTGAATTGTCTCTTACAGAAACCCCAGCTGAAGAGGAGTACTTGTGGCATAGTGGTAGGGTCCCTATCTCTGAGCCAGGAAACCTGAGTTCAAATTTTACCTGCTCCCCTCCAAAAGTGTGTAAGAACATCTTTGATTTGAAAACATTCATGAATTCCAGCTGAGGATAGTATTGCAATGGAATAAAAAGTTATTTATAAAATTCAAAAACAATTGTGTGTATGAGATATGGGAAATATTTGGGGAAAGCAATATTACTCCCACTGTTTTTGGATTCATTCATGGGATGAGGCGATCACTGGCTAGTCCAGCATTTATTGCCCAGAAAACAGTTGAAAGTCAACCACATTGCTGTGGGTCTGGAGTCACATATAGACCAGACCTGGTAAGGATGGCAGTTTCCTTTCTCGAAAGGGCATTAGTGAACCAGATGGGATTTTCCGGCAATTGCTTCATGGTCGTCTTTAGCAGAGTTTTAAAAAGTGGAATTTTAAAAATTCCACTGTGGTGAGATTGGAACCCAGCTCCTTAGCGTAACAGTGCAGTGCTATTACCACCAGGACATCACCTCCCTGCTGTGGGACCATTAAAGCCCACCCAGGGCAGACACTGCGTTGGCAGGAGATGTGTCAAGATTTTTCCTGGAACCTTGACCTTGGGTGGGTGTGATTTCTTCCCACAGCGATTGTTTCCTGCCTCTGCCTCTGCCTATGCCTGAGTCTAGGAACATATTTACACTGGAATATTTTATACCAGCTCTATCAGTGGAGTTTATTCTAGACGGGAAGTCATGATGTACATAGCCTCGACAGAATTCAGCTTGCTCCCTGTTCCTCCACCATCCCATTTTTTTCTCCTCTCTGTTTAGTTCACTCTCCATCTCTCTTCCTTTTTCGCTTTCCTTCTCCTCTCGGGTTATGCAGCACAGGAACGGATTCTTCGGCCCAACCAGTCCATGCTGACCACAATCCCAAACTAAACTAGCCCCACTTGCCTGCTCCTGACCCATATCCCTCATGTATCGATTCAAATGTCTTTCAAACATACATGTCCCCGCATCCACCGCTACCTCAGGACGTTTGTTCCACACGCAAACCACCCCCTGTGTAAAACATTTGCCTCACATATCTTTTTTAAATCTCTCTCCTCTGACCTTAAAAATTTGCACCCTAATCTTGAAATCCCCCATCCTAGGGAAAAGACAATTACCACTAACCCTATTTACATCTCTCATTGTTGTATAAATTTCTATAAGGTCACCTCTCACCTCCTCCGCCCCGGTGAAAAGGCCCCAGCCTTCCTTTATAACTCAAACCTTCCATACCTGGTAACATCCTGGTAAATCTCTTCTCCAACTTCCAATGTGAAAATATCCTTCCTATAAGTGGGCGACCAGAACTGGACACGGTGCTCCAGAAGAGGCCTCACCAATGTCCTCACCATGACGCCCAACTCCTATACTCAAAGGTCAGAGCAATGAAGGCAAGCATGTTAAACACCTTCTTAACCACCCGGTCTATACATGACACAAACTTCAAAAAATTACGTACTTGCACCTAGATCCACATTAGTTTTCTACTCAATTCCCCTCATCTTCCCCCCCGCCCCTCCATGCTTCACTGCACCAGCTTCTACTGCTGGTTCCCTCCTTTCACACTCTCTCTGCAAGCTCTCCCTCACCTCTTCCTCCTTCCCCCTCTATTCCCTGCAAACACCCCTCTCCCATTTACCTCCTCCCTCTCCTTCCCACTCTTTCTCCACTCCCTCTCTCCCCATCTCTTCCCTCTCTCTCTCCCTCCCTCCCTCTCTCTCCCCCTTCCTCCCACCCACTCTCCCTCCGTCCCACTCTCTCTCCCTCCCTACCTCTCTCTCCCTATCTCTTCCCTCCCTCTCTACTCTCCTTCCCTCTCTCTCCCTCCCTCACTCCCTCTCTCTCCCCCTCCCTCCCTCTCCCTCATTCTCTCTCTCCCTTCCTCTCTCTTCTCTTCCCTCCCTCTTTCACCCTCCCTCTCTCCCCACCCACACTCTCTCTCCCTCCCTCCTTCTCCCCTTCCTCTCTCTCCCCCACCCTCTCTTCCCCCTCTCCCCCCTTCCTCCCTCTCTCCCCTCTTCCTCCTTCTCCCCTTCCTCCATCTCCCTCCCCCTTCCTCCCTCTCCCTCCCGCTTCCTCTCTCCCCGTCCCCCTTCCTCTCTCCCCTCTCTCTCCCTCCCTCTCTCTCTCCCACCCCCTCCCCCACCCTCTCTCTCTCCCTCCCCCTCTCTCCCTCCCTCGCTACCTCCCTCTCCCTCCCTCGCTACCTCTCTCTCCCTCCCTCGCTACCTCTCTCTCCCTCTCGACCCTCCTTCCCTCTCTCTCTCCCCCTCCCTCCCTCCCTCACTCTCTCTCCCTCCCTCCTTCTCTCTCTCTCCCTTCCTCTCTCTTCCCCTCCCTCCCTTCTTCACCCTCCCTCTCACCCCTCCCTCCCTCCTTCTCCCCTTCCTCTCTCTCCCCCACCCTCTCTCCCCCTCCCTCCCTCCCTCCCCCCTTCCACCCTCTCTCCCCCTTTCTCCTTCTCTCTCCCCTTCCTCCCTCCCCTCCCCTTCCTCTCTCCCCGTCCCCCTTCCTCTCTCCCCTCTCTCCCTCTCTCTCTCTCCCACCCCCTCCCCCTCTCTCTCCCTCCCCCGCTACCTCTCTCTCCCTATCTCTTCCCTCCCTCTCTACCCTCCTTCCCTCTCCCTCCCTCTCTCTCTCCCCTCTCCCTCCCTCCCTCTTTCTCCCCTTTTCTCCCTCCCTCTCCCCCTCCCTCTCTCTCCCCTTCCTCTCTCTCCCCTCACTCCCTCCCTCTCTCTCCCCTTCCTTCCTCCCTCCCTCCTTCCATCTCTCTCTCCCTCTCTCTTTCCCTCCCTCCCTCACTCTCCGTCTCTCCCGCCCCCTCCCTCCCACTCTCTCTCCCTCCCTCCTTCTCTCTCTCCCCCTTTGTCTCTGTTCCCCACCCTCCCTCCCTCCCCTCCCTCTCTCTCTCCCTCTCCCCTTCCTTTCTCCCCCTCCCTCTCCCTCTTTCTCTCTCTCTCCATCCCTCGCCCTCCCTCCTGCTCTCTCTCCCTTCCTCTCTCTTCCCCTCCTCCTTCCTTCCTTCCTCCCTCTCTCCTCCTTCCCCTCCCTCACTCTCTCCCCCTCCCTCCCTCTCTCCCTCACTCTCTCCCCCTCCTTCACTCTCTCCCCCTCCCTCCCTCTCTTTCCCCTTCCTCCCTCTTTCTCTCTCTCTCCCTCCCCCTTCCTCTCTCGCCCTTCCCCTCTCCTCCTCCCTCTTCCCCCCCCCTCTCCCCTTCCCTTTCTCTCCCTACCTCTCTCTCCCCCTCCCCCTCTCTCTCCCCTTCCTCCATCCTCCCTCTCCCTTCCTCTCTCCCCCATCCCCTTCTCTCTCCACCTCTCTCCGTCCCCTCTCTCACCCTCCCTCTCTCTCCCTCCATCTATCTCCCTCCCACTTCCTCTCTCTCTTTCCCCCTCTCTCTCCCTCCCCCTTCCTCTCTCTCTCCCTCTCTCCTCTCTCTCCCTCCCTCTCTCTCCCTCCCCTTCCTCTCTCTCCCTCCCTCCCCTTCCTCTCTCTCACCCTCCCTCTCTCCTATCTCTCCCTCCCTCTCTCTCCCTCCTCCCTCCTCCCTCTCTCCCCTCTCTCTCCCTCACCTTCCTCTCTCCCTCCCCCTCCCTCTCCTTCCTCTCTCCTCCTCCCTCCTTTTCCCTCTCTCTCCTCCCTCCCCCTCCCCCTCTTTCTACTCCCCTCCCTCTCTCTCCCTCTCCCCTCTCTCTCCCTTCCCTCTCTCTCCCCCTCCCTCCCTCTCCCTTCCCTCTCTCCCCACCCTCTCTTTCCCCCTCCCTCTCTCCCTTCTCTATCCCTCCCCCCTTTCCTCTCTCTCCCTCCCTCTCTCTCACCCCCTTCTCTTTCTTTCCCCTCCCTCTCACTCCCCTCCCTCTCTCTCACCCCCTTCTCTTTCTTTCCCCTCCCTGTCTCTCCCCCTCCCTCCATTCCCCCTCCCTCTCTCCCCCTCCCACCCTCCCCTTCCTCCTTCCCTCTTCCTCTCACCCCCTACCCTCCCTCCCTCTCTCCCCCTCCCTTTCTCTCCCCCTTCCTTTCTCTCTCTCTCTCTCTCTCTACCTCCCCTCTCTCTCCCCCCTCCCTCTCTCTCTCTCGCCCCCTCTCTCTCCCCCCTCCCTCCCTCCCTCTCTCTCGCCCCCTCTCTCTCCCCCCCTCCTCCCTCTCTCTCCCCCCTCTCTCTCCCCCCCTCCCTCCCTCTCTCTCCCCCCCTCTATCTCCCCTCTTCCTCCCCTCTCTCCCCTCCTCCCTCTCCCTCCCTC